>NC_060267.1:105221375-105447495 GCF_021613505.1 Equus quagga | reverse complement strand
CGTGCATGATGGAGTCTGTAGATATGCAGTGTGCATGATGGAGTCTGCACATATGCAGCGTGCATGATGGAGTCTGTACATACGGAGTGTGTATGACGGAGTCTGTACATATGGTTCAGCCTTAAAAAGAAGGCAATTCTGACACATGCTACAACATGGATAGACCTTGAAATGATGCCAAGTGAAATCAGCTAGTCATAAAAGGACAAAGAGTGTATGATTTCACATGCATGGGGGCCCTAGGGTAGTCAGATTCAGAGAGGCAGAAAGCAGCATGGGGATGCCAGGGGCTGGGGGAGGAGGGGGAGCTGGAGTCCATGGGCTGCAGTTTCAGTTTTGCAAGATGAAAAGAGTTCTGTGGATGGATAGAGGTGATGGTTGCCTAACAACATGAATGTATCTAACGCCACAGAACTGTACACTTAAAAATGGTTAAAAGAGTCAGTTTTATGTTACATATATTTTTCTATGATAAAAAAATTGGAAAAAACATACAAAAAAAGAAAAAACAAACTGCTGGAGCCATGGCCTTTCTGGGGAAACAGGTGACCCCAGGGAGGGTGGCTGGGACCAGCCCGGGAATCGACGGCAGCGACGACAGCCGGGTTTTGACAGTGGGAGGCGCAGCACGGCTGGCCCTTCATCCTCAGGCTGGAGCTGGGGACGCGCGGCCACTGCATCCCGCCCAGCAGCCCTCACAGAACCGACGGGCCACTCACAAAACAGAGCTGGCCTGTCCGGCCTACTGGGCCTGGGTGGTGGCGTCTGCAGAAGGCCAGGGCCCCATGGAGGCCCCCTCAGCCCCTCAGGGACTTTGTTTTGTAAAGAATCTAGATATGTGAAGTTTGGCCCGTCAGGCACCCACTTTTTTCTGGTTCTAATTTTTACCACTCTGGATAGAAAGTTCTCTACAACACAGCTGTGTCTCCTTCCAGAGAGAAGGAAGAATCTAGTCCTGGCCTGGGGCAGTGGCTCAGGCTGCCTCAGGCTGCACAGTGAGAACTGTCTACAGACAGGGTCCGAGGGCTGACGGCCACGCACGCTGACCCCAACACCAAATGGCCTCGGGGACCTGCTTCTTGACCTCTGTTCTGATTGTCAGAGTTTTCCCTTCTTTCGCCTCAACACTGACGGCCACTTCTGCCTGCTTCGGGGAACCTAGCCTCTGACAGCCTTCTCTTTGTCTCCCAAGTTGCTTCAGACTCGCAGTCCCGGTCAACAGCTTCATGAGAACCGTGCGCAGAACGGATGAGTCAGGACTCCAGCACTTTCCTGAAGCGAGGAGCCCACTCTTGCTGTTCAAGAGGCTTCGCCCACTCCTTCCCTTTCCTTCCAGGATCTGAGGGATAGTTTGAGATTGCGTGTGTGCACGTGTGTGCATGTATGCATTTGTGTGTGTGCATGCGTGTATGGTGTTCTAGCCTCTTGTCCTCTAGGGTCTCAGGACCTTAAAGTGCTTTACAGACAGACAGACTCTCCAGTGAGTTCCTTTAAAGTAGGTAAAGGTCAGTCCGTCCATCCTCTGATGGGTAAACCAAGTCACGCAGGCTCCCTGAGGGGGCATGAAGCCCGCCGAGCTGTAACAGAACGCAGATTTTCAGATGGCGAGCTCTTTAGCTGGCTCCCTGGCCGTTCCTAGGACAGAAGGACAGTGCTCTTTTGTCCCTGGGCAGGGAATAGCAGGGACCACAGGATGAGCTCAGGCCTGGTGTCGTCCCATCACAGGAGACCCTGGAGCCAACTAGCTGCCAAGAGGCACAGACAGGGAGAACCCGGCCCCACACCAGGACGCGGGGAATTATAACTTGCTGACAAAATGCTTTCTCGTGCAGCGGCCCACCTTGTGCGGGGGCTGGCAGGAGGGGTTGTTCAATATGGGCATATTAGACAGAGGAGGACACTGAGAGGTCACGGGGTGGGGGCACTGAGACCTCTAAACATGAGGGATGAACACACTTCTCTGCATTCCCAGTGTAGACAGCAGTGTCGGCAACCAGCGCCACCTCCTCCAGGACACGTGCTCTGCGCGGGCCTTGTGCTGAGCCCATCACAATCGTCTCAGCGGTCCTCACACTGGCCCTCGGTTTACAGAGGAGGAAGCTGAGGCTCAGGGAGAACTGGCATGCCCCGGGTTGCCAGCTGGGGAGGGGCAGAGCCCAAATTTGAACTCTCCCCTTTCTCTCGGGCCTGTCCTTGGTCACACACCACTCCCCCTAGGAAACGAGGCCCTCACACCCTGGAAAATGTGGGCTGGCCACAGTTGAGGCTGTTCCCCACCTTCGCAGCCCTAGGCGGGATGGAAAAAGATGCAGGGGGCCAATTTCCACCCAAGCTAATCAGACCCCAAATCACTTTCTGATCTCATCACTGCCATCGCAGGAGGAGCTGGCAGCTCTGCACTGGGAGGAGGGAGGAGGGAGGAGGGAGGAGGAGGATGGGGAGGCAGCCCAACACAAGGACATGGGGACCTGGGCGAAGACACAGCATGCCCCCTGCCCTGCCTCAGATGAGCCCCCAGGTGGTCCTCCAGGCCCCAGCATGGGACCGGAGCAAGGAGCTGGGGCATCACCCTCCTCCTGTGGTCCTCTGCACCCCAGCAGCCCCCAGCCTCTGCTCTGACCTCTGTCCCCCAGCTCAGACACCCTCAATAGCTCCCTGAAGCCCAAATGCCTCAGTCAGTGCCCCCTGGGTCGGACCTCAGCCTTCTTCTGGCCCTTGACCTCTGACTCCTGCCCTGTGGCCTCTGCCCTGGGAGCATGCACAGCTCACTCGGCCTTTGTGTCCAGGCCCTTCCTCGTGCCCCACCTTTGCTCACACAGTTACCTGAATGCCCTTCCACCTCTTGTCCAAATGCCCCTCCTCTTAGGGGGCCTTCTCTCACCCCCACAAGGGGACCTCCCCTCTCTCCTCTGACCCATCCCCTGTGGGTCCCGTGGGCTGCTTCCAGGCCTGGCCCCCCACTAGACTGTGGGAACTCTTGAGGGCAGGCTCTGGGTGTGAGTAACCCCCAGCAGAGCCTGGCTTCTCGCTGGCCCTCCAGCACCTTTTTCACTGTTCCCCCTTCTTTATCAGGCAGGACCCCCACAGCCCCTCAAGCCATTTCATGGTTTCACAAAGGGGCCCATTCACCTGCCCCGCCTGCTCCCGCTCCCCACTGGGCGTCTCCCTCCCCTCCTGGGAGCTCGGAGCCTGGCTGCCCCTCCCACCAGAGGAATAACCAAGGGACCAGGTCACCACCCGCTCCAGGACCCCTGCAGAGGGCAAAACTTAACAGCAAGGCCTGCTGCTCTAATGGTGGAACCACAGGCACTCAAGCCACTGGTCGGCTGACTAAATGCCTCCGAGGAAACAGCAGGGTCTTTGCTGGGGGCAGAGGCGGGAGCCCTCAGGTGTGGGGGCCTCGGCAGGGCCTCACACAGGACCTCACTGTCCACGGTCTTTTGGGCACCATCTTGTGGCCCCCAGATCCCCTAAGCTCCCACGGACCCCTCAGAATACACAAGCACGGTGGCTGGATAGAGAGGGCCCTGGGCTGAGAGGGGGACCCGGAGCCAGTGTGGCGTCTGCTTCTGATCTGCTGTGTGACCTGAGGCCAGCCCTCTCCTCTCTGGACCTCAGTTTTGTCCTCTGCAAAATGGGCAGGTCTGGCTTGGTCGCCACCTCAGCGATGAAGAGTGGGCACCCCGGGCCCCAGGGAGACAGGGGCCACTCCTGGGTGGCATAGGGCAGCTTCCACTCGAAGGCTGCACCTCAGGGGAGAACGGCTCAGATGGGGCCCCAAGGCCTCTGCGGACAGACTGCGCAAAGGTGGGGTCCCCTGCCCGGGGCCCACTCATTCGCTGGACGGACAGACATGGTGGAGGGCCGACTCCGCCAGGCCCCAGGGCCTGCAGGGAGGGTCCCCGTGGTCCCTGCCCCCCAGGAGCTCGCAGTCTCATTGGGGTTGAGGGGCATGGACAGGCACACGGGGCCACAACATAGGACGGCAGAGGCCCAGTGGCTCTCAGGCTGAGGGGGGCAGCCCGGGTGGAGGTGGAGGCGGGACGGTGCTCGACCGAACTCGGCTCATGAAGGAGGGTGGGGGGCTGGATGGGGGAGGCCCGGGGGGGCGCAGAGCTGGGTCTGTGCTCGGTGTTCAATAGGGAGCCACTGAAAGGATTCTGGGGGAGGAAGGAAGAGAACCAGTCTTTACAGAGCGTCCCGAAGCGTCAGTTCTGTCTGAGCTGCTGTCACCACCACTCCGCAAGGTCACGACCTCTTGCCCCCACTTCATAGGCAGGGAAGCGGCTCAGAGAGGCCGGCCCGCCCCCAGCCAGGAGGGCAGAGCTGGGGTTGGAGCAGGTGTGTGGCTCCAGCCTCGTGGTCTTCCCGCCTTGGAGGTGGTGCGCAGACCCAGGGACTGAGACGGGGCAGGAGAGCACTGGGGGCTGTGTCACCACCCGGCTCCCTCCCTCCATCCATGAGAGAAAAGGAGCTCAGGCCCAGGGAGCACGGGGCTCCCGCTAATGGGACGCCCTGTCCTGCCCACTGGAACCTTCATCCTGTGCCCAGGGAGGGGAGTTCTGTGGCCTTTGACCCAGCAGCAGAGGGTGAGCCAGAACCTTCCCGACTGCAGGCTCAAAGCCCGCCTGTGCCTCAGACTGCTCTGAGCAGCAGGAAATGGTCCCTCAGGTCTGGTCCAGACGTTGGCTGTCTTGGGGCCAAAACGTCATATGGTGGCAAGTGGGGTGCGCAAGTGGGGTGCGCTGAGCCCCCAGTGGCAGAGCTGGCGGGGCCTAGTTTTACAAAATGAGGATTCAGAGCCCAGAGAGGGCAAACAACTGACTGAGGTTGCACAGTGCATGAGGGACAGTCGGGGGCTCGAACCCAGGGCTTCTCTCTGGACAGGGAGAGGGGAGAGGTCTTGTCTTCTAAAAGGTCTCTTTCTCGGGGGGGATGTGAAGAAGGGGTAGAGGCTGTTTCTGGGGATTATTATCAGCCTCCAGGACAGGCGCCGAGCAAAGCCAATCTGATTCCCAGCCCAACACAGTTCTGTCACAATTATTGTGATCAACGCAGTTAATAACAGTAATAAAGCATGCTTGCAGAGCCCTAGACAGTCGGCAAAGCATTTCAGCACCCACAAGCCCACCCCCCTCACAACAGCCCTGTGAGGTAGGTTTTGGCACAAGCACAACCCTGAGCCCCTCCACCACCCGCGGCCTCCCTGGCTCAGAGAGGTTGAGTGATGGCCCAGGGTCACACAGCTGTGAGTGGTGGAGCCGGGACTTGAACCCGTGCTCTATCCACTACACCCCGCTGCCTCTCATGGAGAAGAGGCAGGGTAGTGTAATGGAGAGAGCGCGGGCCGAGCGGCAGACTGAGCCTTCCTGCAGTCACGGTGTCATCCTAGGCTCCCTGGAGGTGGCGGCAGTGGCGGCAGGTCCGCTCAGCAGGGTGGGCAGCAGGCCCAAGAGGGTTTGCCGATGTCCTGTGCAACTTTGTGCTGTTAACGCTCTGGCTCCAGGGTGATGGGGGTGGGGCGGTGCGTCCTGAGGGGGTCCAAGCCAGTGGGCTTGCTGGAGCCAGGCCCCGCTGCTTTTAAGAACAGTCCCCAGCCCTGACCTGGGCCCTGGGTCCCTGCCCCTTCCACAGCCACATCGATGGCACCTCGTCGTTGGTTTTCCAATGGAAGTCACTGTGAGATGCTTTAAACAGGCCGTGCTCCTGGGTCACAGTCACAGGGCCCTTGGAGGCGGGCTCGCACACAGGGGCTGCAGGAGGATGACGGGCTGGGCGGCCAGAGGGCTGGGGTCTTGCTCTGCCCTCTGTGGGGTCTGATGCTCCTGCTCTGGGCCTCGATTTCCACAGCTGCAAATCGGGACAAGACCAGGGCGCTCCAGGGATCTGTGATTCTCCTGAGAGGCTGCAACGTCACAGTCTGGCATTCGTTTCTCCTAAGAGGGAGCATCGCGCCATGGGGCTCTCACAGGGGCTCCCGACCCAGGAGCGTGACAAACCACGGCCTCCCACGAAGTCCAGGGCAGGCTGGGACCCGCCCCGTGTTACGGGGGCTGAAGAGGCAGGATGTCCCAATGCCACACAGGGTCCTGCAGTCGATCCCGGCCTGGAGTATGCCGAGGGGACCGTCAGGGGGACGTGAGTATGGGCAGGATGCTAGGTGACAGCACGGCATCAACGCAGAGTTTCCTGACTCGATGGCTGGGCTGTGGCCACGTGCAGGACTGTGCTTTCCCAGGACACAGGCCTGCAGGGTGAGGGGCAGGGGGCCGGCACGTCTGCAGGCCGAGGGACAGCGAGGCTCCAGAGAGCGCCAGGCACGGCGGGAATGGCGGGGGTCCGAGAGGAGGGCGTGCAGGCGTTCTCTGTACTATTCTCACAACTTCTCTGAAAGTTTGAAATGATCTTAAAACACAGAGCTAAAGACCAACAGGCCCAGGTGAGAGTTTGCACCCAGGGCCCACCCGGCTGCTGCCTCACTCACACAGGCTTTTAAAGAACTGGAATTTCTCGTCCACACGCATACGTCAGGAGATTGTACACGGAAATCGGGCTTTCCGGCTCCCGGGCGCAGCGAGCATTGCAGCCCCGCTGGGCTCCCTATGGAGGCGGCTGTGATCCTGGACATCTCTGGTCTGCCTGCACGGGAGCCACTGCAGCAGCCTGAGTCCGCCTCTCCGTCCTGGGCGGCGAGCCGCAGGCCTTCAGGGTTCCTTGTGCCCTGAGCCCTGGACCTCTGAGGCTTTCTGAAGGCGGGTCTGCCCCCATTTGTCAGATGGAGGCTGAGGTCCCGAGGGCAGAGGTCATGGCGGAGCTGACGGAGGGCCAGGCCCCGGTGTTCTGTCTCCCAACACCATGCTCGCTCCACACCAGCCGCCCCAACACCAGCCCATGCACAGAGGACAGTCACACCTGTCTGTGCATGTGGCCCCACAGCAGCCCTGTGGGGGACGTGGCAGGGGAGGCCTCCCCCCGGCTCCCCACAGAGGCCCAGGGAGGCGAAGGCACTGTCCAGGGTCACAGGCAGGGCACGGCTGGGCCAAGGGGCCCAGAATCAGAGTGTACTCTGTGCTCCTTTAGGCTGAGCCAGCAGCCAGATGCCACTAGGGGGGTTTCTAAACCAGGAGGACCCCAAAGGTGCCCCGTGTTCCACCAACACAAAGGCACGTCAGCCGTCTGTGTTCCCCGAGGGTCGTCTGAGCAGAGGGCCAGCAAGGCCTCCCGGCACAGGGAAAGGAGCCTGCAAATGGCTGGTGTCGAGCACAGAGCACGGGGAAGAGAGCAGTCCAGGAAACCCCCTGGAGGAGGCAGGCTCACGCCAAAGGAGGGGAGGAGCCGGATGGTGCAGGGAGCGGGCAGCCCAGGGAACGGGGAGGGGGGACATCCTAGATGGAGGGAGAGAGGGGGGATGGACGCTTCGACACGACCTCACCAGCTGGGCTTACCCCGCATTTTACAGGTGAGGAAATGGAGGCTCAGAGAGGGTCAGCAGCTTGTCCACGGTCTCCCAGCCAGAGGGGGGCAGAGTCAGAATCTGAACCCAGGCCTATTTCACCCTCAGTCCAGGCTCTGTCCGAGGACCGGAAGGGAGCCAGGCCGCCTGGAGCGTCCCTCCGCTGCCGGCACCGTGCTGGCAAGGGGCTTCCCCCCTAGATCACAGACCAGGACGTCCCTGTTGTCCTCACAGGTAAACTGAGGCTCAGAGAAGACAAGCGACATGCCCGAGGCCACACAGCAAGTTCATTCCAGAGCCCAGGTCCAGCTCAGCCAGCCCACCTCTGCTCTTTCTAAACACAGCATGGCTTCTCTCTTCACTCTGGCTGAGAATGCCTGGGCCCCAGGGTGTGTGGGGCCGGGGCTGGAACTGGGCACGGCCTCCCACAGCCTCTGGCTCGGGCCCTGCTGCGTGGACCCATCTGGGGAGGGATCGACATAGAAGCCCATCACGGAGGTGTCCACCCGCACACGGCCAAGGATGGGAGGGGCCCATATGAGAGAGGCATTCCATCTGCCTGGTTGGGGGGACCGTGGATGGGTTTTATTCTTTATTTTATTTGAGATGGTTTGCGCGGTGCAAGACTCAGTGAACATTATGAGGCTGTGTCTGAAGGGGCCAAGCACAGAGTGGGAGTCTCAGGCTGAAATGGGAGTGTCAGGCGGCATGGGGCGTGACTGCCCCAGGGCAGTGGTGGTCAGAGGAGGCTTCCTGGAGGAGGCGAGGCCTGAGCAGATGGGTGAGAGTTACATGAGGAAGGGAGAAGGCGTCTGGGAGGAGGGAAGAGCCTTAGCAGAGGCAGGGCCCAGGGAAGGAGGCCATGTGGGTTTACAGCGGAGGCACAGGGTGAGGATAGGTGTGATGGATCTGTGACTCTCACGGCTGGAGGGCATTGAATGCAGCGTCCACTCAGTGCTTGGGCCTACTCTACAACTCCTCTACCCACAGCCTGTCCAGGTCCCGCTCACACACAATCAGTGACGGGGGGCTTACTACCTTCCAGGCAGCGTCTTTTATCCTAGAATGGTTCTGCCTGCTACAGAATTCTTCCCTTTCCAGCTGGACTGCTCTCTACGGGGCCAGCTACGCCCCTTTCTCACTATCTTCTCCCCATGGGTCTGGGCTATGCCCCTCCCTACCCCGCACACTTGTGTTTCTGATATCAGCCCTGCAGCTAGTTAGTTCACCCTGCTCTCTGGCCATCTCTGCAGGTCCTGACTCCTGCTTTCCTTCTGCCACCCTCCCCGGGCTTGCGGTCTCAGCAAATTTGATGGGCGCACTGTCCATACCGTGACCGGGAAGGCCTCTAGAAACCGTCCACCAGATGACCCGTAACCCAGGACTCGGCACGCACCCACCGACACCTCCTGGCCTTGGCCCACCAGCTCCATCCTGCGCACAGGGCATGGTGGGTCAGCAGCTGCCTTCTGGCATCTGGAGGCCCAGGGTCCACACCATCTACCCCCGCTTCCAGCCAGATGCATACGTCGAGACCAAAGCAGCTGGTCCGCCTCGACTGGCAGCTGATGCCCCGTCCATCTCTGCCCCGCCTGTGTCTTTCCAGGGTCCCTCTGCACCTGTGCCCACTTCCTCGGCTGGTTCAAGATGCTTCGCATCAGTGATTCTGAACATTTTCTCTCCCCAGCCTCCTGCCATGTAACTGCTCATCCTCTCCCTTTTCCAAACCGTCTGGAACCTGCATCGTCCATCCACTCTGGCCCAGGGCCTCCTTGCCACTCCTACTGACCTGGATGACCCACAGACCACTTCTCCCAAGGATGACCTCTCTTTGCAACCACTGCAGCCTGGAGGTGGGAACCAGGGCCGCAGGGCTGCACCCTCTCACTGAGCTCTCATGTGGCCCTAAGTTAGAATTCAAGGCTCTCCATGATCCCTTGGTCAGATCCCAGGACCTTTGCACTTGCTGTCCCTCTGCCTGGAATGTTCTTTCTGCTCATTGTTCTGGTTTCAGCTCAAATGCGATCTCCCCAGAGGCCTTCCCTGACCAGCTAAGCTCCCTTCCTCGGAGTCTCTACATCACAACAACGGTATAATGTCTTCCTCTGACTTATCACCATCTGAAACAACTGGGCACACTTGCTTGCTTGTTCCTTTATTGTCCATCCCTTTTACTAGATTCTAAGCTCCAGGTGGACAGAGATCTTGTTTGTCCCGTTAACCTCTGGCACACAGTAGGTGCCTAATAAATGTCGGTTGAATAAGTTCTGGATCAATAAATGTCCCAGCCCCGAGCCTCACTTCTCTCTACCGTCCTGCCCTGCAGCCCTCTTGTTTCTCTTCTCTGCATTTCCAGGACACCCCACACTCCTCCAGATCTCTGTGCCTTTGCACGTGTTTGCCTCTGCTAGGAGGGTGCTTTCTCCACAACTCTGCTGGGTGAGCTCCTATTCACCCTTTAAAACCTAGCTCAAGTCCACCTCGTCTGGGTAGTTCTGTTTCCTTCTTGGCTTTCTCGCACCTTCCTCCCTCCTCTGCTGTGGAATCAGCTGTGTGCAGGTCTGTGCCCCCAGCTTATCTGGCTGGGGGGAGGGTCTGAGTCACCTGGGGGGCCCAGAGCTCAGTCCAGCACCAGGACCAGAGTGGCTGCTCAGAGACAGTTTGCTGAGCACCACTGGCAATGAGGCCTGCTGGGGAAGGGCTGTTTCATCTGGCTGGTGCCTCACTGCTACAGGGTCTCCCCACCTCCTCCCTTGCTCCCTGCAGCAGCCAGAGTAAGGTTTTTAAAATGGAAATGTGATCAGCTCATTGCTTACGACCATTCCAGAGAATCCTCATCACACAGAGAGAATTTCCAAACTCCTGACCATGGCCCACAAGGCCTGACATCTGGGCCCTCCATCCTTTCCATCTTGCTTACAATCCTCCAGCATGGTCCTGCCTCAGGGCCTTTGCACTTGCTATTCCCACTGCCTGGCATACACTTCCCCTGGGAAGTCACAAGACCAGCTCCTTCTCATCATTCACACCTTGGCTCACGTGTGGCCTCCCCGGCCTCCCAGCCACCTGCCTTCCATTGCCTGGCTTTATTTCTGTACACCTGTCACTCGCTGGAATGCTCGCCTTGTCTGTCTCTCCTCCTCACTGCACCACAGCTCCTCAGGGTGGGGGCCTCGTCTGCCTCATTCCTTGCTGTATCCGCAGCACCCAGCCCAGTGCCTGGCACACAGCAGGTGCCCAAAATGATTGCCGTCTGACCAATTCTCTCACCCCTGATGAGAACGGCTTCAATGTTCCACTTTCCAGAAAACCAAGTCCCCAGAAGGCAAGTTCCACAGGGTGCGCATTCTTTGTCAGTTTATTCCCTGTGCTCTCCCCAGGGCCCGGAGCAGAGCTGAGTGCACAGTGGGCTCACTGTACATTTGTGAGGGAGAAGGGAGGGAGCACCCATTTGGGGCTGAGCTGGCCAGAGATCGGGAGCCAAGGACCGAAGCCTCCGGACCCTCCAGCCTCATGAGGGGGACGCAGGTGCCTCCTCTGCACGGGGGCAGGACCGGCAACGGGAGGGAGCCCACGGTGGGCCGCATCTCACCTGACAGCAGCATGGGGTCCTTGTCCACGGACTTGCGCACCTGGTCAGACTCCCCGGTCAGGGAGCTCTCGTCAATCTTGAGGTCATTGCCCTGGATGAAGAGGCCGTCGGCAGGGAGGAGGTCACCTGGTGGGGCGAAGGGCAGAAGAGTCAGGGGGCTCAGGGGGCTGGAGAGGCTGGGACATCCCCTTAAAGGGGTGAGGGTTCTAGGCGAGCTTCACTACTGGGGACCGGCAGCCCAGAGCTCCTGGGTGCAGCAACCACGATGGCGCCCACCACAGGTCAACAGGCAGCGCCAGCTGGGGCCGAGGCATCGGTCCAGGGCCTGGAGGGCCGAGGTCGGGCCCAACAACAATCCTAGCTCCAGTGGGCACGTCCTTCAGTTTATAAAGTGCTTCTCTTGGCTGGGCGTGGATTTCGGGTCTGGTTTTCCCAACGACTCGTTCTTCTCTGGTCTCACCTACAGTTTGGGGAAATCCTTTTGGAAGGGACTGGTCTGCCTTGGTTGAGCTGGGGAGACCCCAAGTCAGGCTCATTATCAGAGGAAACCACACTCCCTAGGACTGCCCGAGGGGGGACACTCCCATCTCTCCCCCATCTTCCGCCTCTACTCACCCAGGACATTCTCACTGACACGCCCTTTGGCAACAGCCTGACTCCTTTCCCATGCCAGTATCAGAGGTCCAGAATGTTTGCTCACCCACGACACTGCCTATAACACCTTCTCTAGCCCAACAACCACCCACCAACAGCCAAACCAGAGACGGGCAATGAATTTCATCTCATAGACCCCTTCTGAGTGTTAGTGATCCTTGGGGTGTTGTGTGGAGAAGGCTTCTGAGGCTATATCTAGGCTCTGAGTTGTGATTGATTAGTAATGTCTGCTATGGGTGGAGGCTTTGCGAGAGTGGTACATGTGCCATGTATTTGCCATTCCTGATTTAAATGGATCCCGGAATCCTGCCTTCTCCAGGAAGTAGACTTCCGCCTCCCAAAGGATCTCAGAATCATTGTGGTGTGGGACCAGCCTTCAGGGACCCACCCCTCTCCCTCGGCCAGCCTCTCCAGGTCTGCCTGGCCTATCCCGCCTCTGCCCCAACTCCAGCTCTAGCCTCCAGCTCTGTAGCTGGAACACTCACCATATTTGACCTGAGCGATGTCTCCAACCACAATCTCGGCCACGGGGATCTGGACCACCTGGCCCGCCCGGACCACAGTGAACTTCTGCTCCTGCTCGATGCGGCTCTGCAGGCCCCGGAACTGTTTCTCTTTGCTCCAGTCATTGAAGGCCGTGACCAGGACCACACAGATGACCGAAAGGAGGATGGCGGCCCCCTCGATCCAGCCCGCCTCCGCCTCCCCTTCATCCTCTGCTCCGCCCTGGGCTGTCGCACATCCTGCAGAGGGCAGAAGGAGGCAGGCAGGGTAGGGTCAGCCAGGCAGGAGGGGCCCCACGGCCTGGATTTAAATCTCAGCTCCGCTAAGTAAAACCCAGACGATCATGGTCCATCTATTCATTGTGCCTGGGCGCCAAGCCCCGTGCCTCACACAGACCGTCTTGGAGGGCTCACTCTGCCCCTTTCACATGTGGAAGCTGAGGCCTCTTAGAGAAGCGACGTGCTCACACTAGGAAGAGCGAGGGGGAGAGGGAGGGTCAGGCTTGGGAGCCTCCGGTCTTAGCCACGTCGGTTTCCCGCCTGTGTTCTAGCTGTGAGCTCTTGGGTAAACAACTTCACCTCTCTGAGCCTCAGTTTTGTCGTCTGTAAAATGGAGAGAATATTCTTTATCTCAGGGCCCTAGGGTGAGGGTTGAAATCGAATGAGGTGAGGTCCCTGGCGTCTTCGGCACAGACCTGGCACAGAGGACAGGCCTGATTCACGGGAAAAGAGAAAAAGTGAGGATGGAACAGAATGAAGGCAATCAACTCTGCACGTGCTTCAAGGTCAAAGCACAGTTTTGCTGAGGTCCTTTCCTTCCATCCTTCCAGCCAGCGGCAGGCAGGTCTCCAAGCTGGGGGCAGGACCACAGCCCTGGACTTGCCCTCCGACCAGCTGGTCCTGAGCCCACTGCCGCCCCTGCACCATCCTGGGCGGGTCCTCGCCCCCCTGAGCCGCAGCATCCTCGTCTGGGGCCACCTGGGCTGTGGGAGAGGAAGGCGGACGCTCCGGCCTCGCTCAGCACGCACGGGTTCTCCCTCTGCCGGGTCGGATCTGAGCCCCGCTGCACAGCGAGGATGCCAACGCTCCGTGACCCTGCACCCCACGCCCTCCACCACTGAACCTCCCGCCCTGGGAGGCCTGCTGAGCCCACCGTGTGCAAAAAAGAGAAACAAAACAAAACCCGCCAGACACGCCTAAGGCAAAGGCTCAGACTCCGAGAAGGTCCTGCCCACGCGGAGCCGAGCCGGGGGCCTGCCCAAGACCCTCTGCTGGCCCAGCCTCTGCATCCGCACAGGATCCACAGAGGGAGAGGTACCACCCCCGTGAACAGATGGGGAAACTGAGGCCCAGAGAGGCGAGGGGACAGCCCAGGGCAGCGCTGCAGCCAGGCCTAGCCCAGGCCCTTTTTCACACTGGGGGTGGGGAACGGCCCCTTCCACGGAGAGTGATGTGAGCAGCATCTGACTATCCACTCCCGGAAAACTCAGAGCGGTTCCCTTCCGTGGGGGCTGGGCCATTTGCAAGGCCTGCTGTGTGCCAAGCATTCGCTTTAATTCTCAAGCTGGCTGAGAGAAGGGAAGCAGTTCAGAGAGGGACCGCAACTCACCCAGGGTCACACAGCAGATCTGGAGTTGGAATCCAGGCCTGGAATCTGACCCTGGCCCTGGCCTGCCTACCGCCCCAGAGCCCAGTGGCCCCCTCTGCTGTGTACCGGCTTCATGTGGGAAAGTAGAAAACGTTGCCAAAGACCCACGGCTGACTGTCCGGAAGTCCAGCTCAGTCCCAAGGAAGACAGAATGGCAGTTTCAAGAGACCCCATCAGGCACCTCTGGGAAGCAGGGTCAGAAGCAACATGGTGAGAAGCCAGGGGGTACAGGGAGCGTTTCTTGGCCCCCAGCTCCTCGGAGGGTCAAGGCTTGGTGGGTGGCCTGGGCTTGGACCGGTGCAGTCACCGCGGCCCAGCAGCACGTGTCGCTGGAGCACGCCACATCTTCTGCTGAGCCAGCTGCTCCCTCAGGCTGATAACAACCACGTCACCGTGTGGGGTTCTCAGAGCCACTTCTCTTTCCTTGGGAATTGCAGATTTTCTGATAATTTTAAATGTTTAACTGGCCCAGCCCTCAGGGGCAATGAGAATCATAATTGTGCTAATGGTAAGTGACACGGGCCAGTCCCGAGTGCAGATCCCAGTTGTGCTCCTCCCTGCGTGTGCCCGCGAACGAGCCACTGAACCCTGTGCCTCAGGGCTCCCGTCTGCAAAACAGGGTGGCGACAGGCGCTCCCTCCCAGGTGGCTGAGGGGACCCGGGGGATGGCCCGCGTGGAGCCTTGGCCCTTGTCACCGGGATCCGGCTGGACGCAGCACAATGTGAACACGGGAGGACGGGACGAGGGGGAGGGCACCAGGAGGAGTCCCCATGCTGGGAGCGCAGGTGAACCTGGCTGATGGAAACCTGGCATGGGGAGCTGCGTCCTCTCGGACTCGGTGACTCGGGACACAGAGCCCTTCCCTGCGTGGCTGGTGCCCATCCGCTGCCCGGCACAGCTCCATGAACGGCAGGGCTGTTGGTCCCTCGCGGTGCACTTCGTCAGTTAGCACATGTAGAGACAGCCCAGGACAACGGAAAGCCTTCCGGCTCTGGAACTGAAAGACCTGGCTTCAAACGCAGGCTCTGCTGTGTGACCTTGGGTAAGCGACTTGGCCTCTCAGAGCCTCAGTTTAGACAGCTGTAAAGCAGGATGACCCCAGGCACTTTGGGAGGCCAGGCCTGGTGTATAATGGGCACATGATAAACCTTGGTCCTCTCCCTGTTTCATGAGCAACTCCCCTTGGACTGGCTCCTGGGAGCCCCGGGCATGGTGGCCAGTGGGCTCCACACCCTGTTCCCTGACCCCAACCTGCCTGCCGCCCTGCAGAGCGATACCCAGCAGCCTCGGGGCCCCGGAGGGTCCTCACTCGGCCAGCAGAAGCCATGAGCTTTCACGTCCTTTTGAGAACCATCTGGGGGGGACACGGTGCCCGGGGCTGCCAGGGAGTGGGGGGGGGCCGCCGGGTGCTGCCCCTGGTGCAATGAGGGGGAAGAGATGAGGCAGGGGAAGGAAGAGGCAGTGGGAGGCCCTGCCGCGCTCTCCCCTGGGGTCCCCGCGGGCTGGAGCAGAGCAGGATCTGGAGACTGTGACCCGCTCTGGACCTGGGGTTTTCCAGGGTGTGGCCTTACACCGTCTGTGTGACCTTGGGGAACCCAGTTGGCCTCTCTGGGCCTCCTTCTACTTCTTCAGCAGTAAAACGAGGAAGCTGCTTCCTAGGTGGTTACCAGGGCCTGGCATCGAATAAGGGCCCTCAGAACTGGTCACGCCATGAATGTTTTCTAAGCATCTACCATGTGCCTGTCACTCTGCTGGCACTCTGGCACCAGGGGAGCACTGGGTATGCCAGTCCCAGCCCTGCCACAAACATGCTGTGTGACCTCTGACAAGTGTCTGGAGGTCTCTGAGCCAAGAAAGCTCAGGGACGGGCTGTGGGTGCTGCAGGGACTCTATTGCTTGGCAGTCCATCATCAGCACCATTTTATACGTAACTGATGAAGCCTGAGTCAGACCCGGCAGGGGGTGGCCTGGCAGCACGGAAGGTCCAGAGCTCAGAGCTCAGGCCCGGGTCTGGGTGTCGGGGAGGATGAGCATAGTCACAAAGGGCAGGAAGTGCTCTCTGGGGCTAGGCGGTGTGCAGCTGCCCTCACTGACCCAGAGTGGGGCCTGAGCCAGTGTCTCAGCTGGAGGCTGGGTGAGCAGTGGAAAGAACCAGAAGACTTGGGTTTAACATCCAGCCCTACCGCCTACAAGCTGTGTGAGCCCAGGCAAGTCCTTCCCCTCTCTGGGCCTCGGTTTCCACCCGTCCAGGACGGAGGTGACGGCAGCCGTCTGTCTGGAGGGCTGTGGGCAGCCTCCTCCTGGCACATACCTGGAGCTTGATCTATGCTCCACCCGCCCTCTGAGGTCCCCTCTTGCACTGAGTTGGGTCACATGAGGCCACTTACCCGGGTGGCACTGACTCAACCCTGTGCCTTTCTGAGGAAATGCAGCGGAGGGACAGGAGCGAGGGCTCGGCAGCCAGAACGGCTGGGTCTGAGTCACGCTTCCGCCATTTCCCAGACTGCGACCTAGCAAGTCGTCCCTATCTCAGGGATAATAATAGCACTACCCACAGCGTTGTTGTGAGGGTCAAATGACCTTCCACCGTGAGAGTTCCCAACTAGCGATGCCTATCAAACTGTAAGAATAATCGTTATTATCATGCTTTCGTGTTGCAGCCTTAGCTTTGTTCAAGGCTTATTCATGTAGCCATGTACACTCTTCCTCTATATTCTCTATGAAACGTCTGCAAACAGTGCTGCCCGTTATGCATCTCTTATAACACCCTATGTGAAAGGTCAGCCCAGAATTCACTGTCAGGGGACATGCTATCTTCCTAAAGAACTGTTTTTCCTCCTTGTTGATAACTTGGGCTTATGCAAATCATCCTAATTCCCTTTCTGCCTTGGCTGCCAGGAAGCCCAAAGCCAAATTTAAATCTCAATCACTGTAGCAAGTATAGTTAGTTTATTTGCTTCTGTTCCTTTCCTGTCTGGCTTTCTGTTTGACCTGATCTTGTGAGATGTGTCCTTCTTGTGTCTTTAAACACTCTTTGGAAAGAGGTCATATGGAAAAAAAATCAACCTAGTAACATCACGGATAAAATTGAGGTAGCTGGCCTCATAGACTTGATTTTCAGTTTCTCTGGCAACTGGCTTGGGAGGAGGTGGGGAGACAGATGTTCAAGGGACCTCACAGACTTCCTGCTTGTTTGGGGAAAATGAGGCCCATGATGGTTATTTCTTATTTGCTCTTCACTTTCCATGTGCCTGCCTGAAGCAGTGAACATAGTAGGACTATCTATTTACACAGCCCATTCCTTAGGAAATATCGAGGCATAATTAATAACCAAGACAGCTGTTCGCAATATCCTACTAATGCAAAATCAGATTACAAAACAATTCTAACAACAAAACAATATGTCTTATGTGATCCGATGTCCCACAGAGTGTGTGCGTGCATCTCTCTCTCTCTCTATCTATCCGTCCATCTGTGTGTCTGTCTGCCTGTGTGTCCAGGCATCTCCAGTGGGTAGAGGCCGGCGGACTTTGCCGCACGAAGCAGAGCAGCCGTGGAGCTGGCGAGGCCCTGGCCCCTGGCAGGTGCTCGGCGTCTGGAGCGAAGGGAAGAGTGGAGCCCAGGTTTGCCATCAGGAGGCCCACGTCCTGACCTGGAGAAGAGGGGGTTTGCTCCAGAAGCCCCCCGGGTGAGTGGGTGGTGCCTCCTCCACCCACGGAGCAGCGTCCCACTCAGAACCTGGGGACGGAGGTCAGGACGCCGCCTCGAGACCAAGGCTCCTCATGCGGGAAAACACTGTCAGCATCAGCCCACAAGCGTGCGCGTTACCCTGAGCCGACCCCGGGGCGGGGACATGAGAGGAAGGAGAGGCGCAGGGACTGAGGGTCCTTCTCACACAAGGCACAAAGGACGAACGCAAGGGGAAGACGCACGGAAGGAAGGCCAGGGCAGGTCCAGCACCCACAGGGCACCTTCCGTGTGTCAGACACTGGCCACATGTCCCTTTATCACCTCCTCATCATAACCCTTCCAGGCGAGGCCATTCGCCTTGTTCTGCAGATGAGGAAACTGAGGATCAGAGAAGGAAAGTGACTTGCTTCAGGTCACACAGCTGGGAAATGATGGAGACAGGATTCTAACCCAGGGGGGTCTGACTTCAGAAACTATGCCTTCGACCATTTATTCTCCTTCCACACCTGGCGGGGTGTGTAAGGGGGAGAGGGAGATGGTTTTCCTGAGGCAAAACATCCCATCCTCATCTTCTAGAACAGAGGTCGGCAAACTTTCTCTGTAAAAGGCCCGAGAGGAAATATTTAGGCTCTGCGGGCCGTACGAAAGCAGGAGGTGAGCCCAATCTGGCCCGCAGGCCGCGGTTTGCCAACCACGTTCTAGAATGTCAGGGCAAGGAGCTCTGACGTCACCATGAGTGTTCCCCGCGGCTGCAGGCCTCAAGGAGCGGCCGACCTGCGGTTCTGAGGAGACGCCAGGCTCGGAGCTGAACGGGGTCCCTCAAAGGCTGGAGCACCAGGGGGCCCCGGGACCGAGGGGGCCCTTAGTCAGTGGGGCTGAAGCACCGTCAGCCCAGAGTGTGACAGATCCAATGGGTAATAGCGATTCGGGGGCCTTGTCCTCAGATGTGGGCATGGGGAGCCCTCAGAGAGCAACCTGGACAGAAGTCCAGGGCTCTGCCCAACAGAACCGACTCTCTCAGAGCAGCCTGGACAGCAGTGTCTATAACGAGCTGCATTGAGAAACCTGAGGACTCTATCAGCTGGGCGACCTCAAGCAAGTTAACGCACTTCTCTGTGCCTTGGTCTCCTCATCTTTAAAATGGGCATAATCATGGCCCCGACCCCACGGGGCTGTTCGTAGGACAACGTCTCAGAGCAGAGCTTGGCATGCTGTAAGTGCTCAATAAATGCTCACTACAATTAGGTCTATTGTTGGTCCAACCCTCGCATTTCACACACGGGAAACTGGGGCGTGGGCTGTGGGCCTCGGTTTCCTGGCCGAGGGGCGGTGGTTGTGAGCCCCGCGCAGGGCGGGCTGTCCTGGCCCCTCACCTTCGTTGCCCTCGCCGGGCGGGTGGTAGAAGGACAGCCCCAGGGAGATGATGGCGGCGATCTCCAGGATGATCAGCGTCACGTCCTGCAGCGCCTCCCACACGAGCTGCAGGAAGGTTTTTGGCTTCTTTGGAGGTATAAAATTCTGCCCAAAAATCTGCTTCCTCTTTTCCAGGTCTGGAGCGGTGCCCGGCAAACCTGTGGAGAGAGTGCAGAGAGGTTGGCCTGGGGGACGTTCCGGAATCGTCCCGAGCGGGGCCGGCCCCACTGCAGAGGGCAGAGGGCGCAGGAGGAGAGGGGAGGACAAGGCAGGGCGCGTACAGGCGCCAGCCGGGAGCCTGCACCCAATGCCCGCTCCGGGCCCAGGGGCTCCTGTGACCTGCCAGAGACACTGCAGGGTAGGGTGCAGAGTGACCCCCAAAACGGTACGTCAACATCCTGACCCCTGGAACCTGTGAATGCGACCTGAGGAGAAAATGGTCTTTATTGACGTAATTGAGTTAAGGATCCGGAGATGCGATCACCCTGGGTTATCCGCATGGGCCCTAAACCCGGTGACAAGGGTCCCAGAGAGACAGGAGGGGAGAAGGCCAGGTGAAGACGGAGGCAGAGATTGGAGTGATGTGGCCACAGCCAAGGAACGCGCGGAGCCACCAGACGCTGGAGGAGGGGAGGATGGGAACGTGCCCTCCAGCCGTGGAGGGAGCATGGCCCTGCGGACACTGAGACTCTGCAGACAGCGAGACTCAGGACTTCCGGCCTCCAGACCCATGAGAGAGTTCTCCTGTTCAAAGCCACCCTGGTTGTGTCACTTGTTGGGGCAGCCAGGGGGAGCGGGCGCACCCACGGGGCTGCTCATGCCCACAGCCTCACTCCTGCTGTGTTGCCCGCCTGCCCCTTCCATGAGCACAGCCCCAGGGGATCCCCAGCCCAGGCCCCTGCTCTCTGAGCCTCGCGTCCTCCTCTGCACTGGGATGCAGGTGGCTCCCGACCCATGGGTGGCAGTGAGCATCTCGTGAGAGAACCATGCAGTCAGCCGGGTTCCCTGAGCCCTGCCGTGTGCCTGGCACCATCCTGGACACTGGGACAGAACTGCGAGCAGGACAGATGTGGTGCCCGCCCCGGGCAGAGAGCCATGTGCTGTGCCTGAGCTGTGCGGGGGGTGGCAGACCCAAGGCTGATGCCAGCGGTCTTGGCCGTCTCCCCCAGGTCACTGGCGTCCCAGGAGAGGAGCCTCAGGGATCCGCTGCCCCGGCAGGACCTGGGAGCCCAGACAGGTTGCTCAGAGCTGGCTCCCTCCACCCCACTGTCTGCCGGCCCCTCCAGGACCACTGCATCCCCCTGCTCCTCTCCTGCCTCTGGTGCTCCCCCGTCATCCCACGTCACCGGTGTGTCATGTAACTGTTCCATAACAGGCACGCTGGCACGCTTCCAGCCTTGCTCACGCTGCTCAGTGAGTGGGCCAGAGCTTTCCTTCCGTCCACATGGCAAGCCCGCGCCTAGGCCCTGTGCTGGGAGCCCGCCCCTCCACCCGGACAGAGGGCACCTGCCTGCCTGGCCGCACGGCCCGCACCCCTGCGGGACTCACCTGTTCACTGGCCTTGGGGGCAAAGACCGGTCTGATTCCTGTCCCCAACCACCTCAGAATCCTCCCACCCACTGGAGGCAGGTGACATGCCCGAGTGTTACGAGGCTGGCCTGGGGTGTCATTGCAGGGAACACAGCACAAATGAGCCCCCAGAGGTGGGCAGTCAGTCCTGTCCCCGCGGCTAGCCCAACCCGAGCTCACCTGCAGCTTAATGAGGACAGCTGGGGAAGGGACCGGACGGGGCAGAGAGGGGCACACCCCCCAGTGGACCTCTGGCCTCTGTCCACTCCAGGCAAGGGGGAACCTGGAGGGATCTCCAGAACAGCACCACTAGCGTGCTGAGGTTGGAGCGCTGGAACATTCTGCGGTTACAGTTACGGGGCTGAGCGGTCCAACTCCACAGGGCTCCAGGACCT
Source organism: Equus quagga (assembly GCF_021613505.1). Classification (NCBI taxonomy): domain Eukaryota; kingdom Metazoa; phylum Chordata; class Mammalia; order Perissodactyla; family Equidae; genus Equus; species Equus quagga. The sequence goes on along the minus strand of NC_060267.1, from coordinate 105,426,577 downwards.
GACAGTCTGTCATCTGTTGGCCTGTTCACCCGTTCATTCTTTCAACCTGTGCTTCTCGGGCCTCCACCCAGTGTCCCGCCTGTGCTGTGAGAACGAGGAAGCCCAGAGCCGGGGTATGTCCATTTTATGGATGGGGAGACTGACGCCTTTGTGAGAACAAGCTGCTGCCTTGGGGCAGCTCCTGGGCCCTGAGAACCCAGGTCAGCCCTGCTCTCAACACAAGGAAGTGTTGCCTCCATCCTCCTCTGCCGGGGTGGCCATCTGGAATATCCACATGCAGAGCAAGCAGGCGGGACGTAGCGTGACTCCAGAAACTGCAGGAAGGTTCCTCGTCTTCCATCCTCTGTCCAATTCCACGCACAGCCAGCATCTGAAACTCTTCCCCTTGCCTTCAATCCTTTAACTAAAAGCTCCAGTTCCTTTAGACTCCCTGGGACGGGGAAGCCATCATCTGTTCTGGACACCATGGTGTGAATGAGTTTCAGGCTTTTTCCTGGGAGTGGGTTTTGATAAGAGGAAGAAGGCAGAACTCAAGAGGGTGGTGGGCCTCTGAGGGAGGGGGCTACGCCCAGTTAACACTGGCCTGTTATAGCTGTTTGCTGTGCCTTTGGCCAGCTAGTTCCTTTCTCTGAGCTTCAGTTTCCCCATCTTGACAATAGGAGAGTTCAATCCTCAGGGTGGGCCCTGAGGATCCCAGGGGTTCCAAGGTCTGCAGGCCCTAAAGTGGTCTTCCTGGGGCTGTCCACATTTTGGGGCTCCTCATAGGGTTTGGTGTAAATAAAGGGCTTGGCAGCAAAGAGCTTGGCGAGGGTGGGGCCAGCCCACATCCCAAGTCCCTCCTGATTGATTCAAAGAGAGACAACGCTCTGACTGTTCTGAAGGCCCGTGACTCAGATGTTCTGGAGTCTACAGTATGACTAGTTGAAAACGGGCACGTTTGCTAGTTCTGGGTCTGGCCATGGCTCAGGGGTTCCGTCATGCTGGGGATCCACAGGCCTGGCATTGAGATCCTGGGCCCTGCGACAGTGAACAGGGCAGAGTCTGCAAATTCGAACGGCTGTGAGGGCCAGGCGGGTTTTGTGAACGAGTGAGGTGGGTGAGCGGGAGACGACAGAGCGTGGTGGGGACTGGGGCAAAGTGAAGAAGCTCAGCCTTCTAAAAGGGGGCGGCTACCTCTCAGCTCCTGTGCGGGAATGTGGGCCAGTGTGGCAGATCTTCTGACGGTCTAGGAGAAGCTGGACACTTGGAATTTGATGTAAAATCTCTCCACTAAAAATATTCCAGGGCTGAATACAACACATCCGTGAGCTGGATTCGGCCCCCGGGTTGCTGGTTTGACACCCCCAAGCCTATGGGTTGGGAAGCAGGGGAGGAGGCCGGAAGGGTGAGGGGCCTGCGCAGAACAGCCTCTGTTCCTTCCCCCTGTCTCCTGGGCCGCCTCCTCCCCAGCCCAGTCCTGGCCCGCTCCCCAAGGCTTCCACAAGCCCCTCCGTTGTTCAGAACCGATAGCTCCTGGAATAAAAGTACCTGTGTGTTCTGCTGGGGCCGTCCCCACGGGAGAAACTGCTAGGCAGTTTCCACAACAAACACCCCCATATACAAACCGACGATGGGAAGCTTGGTGTCAAGGCTCACATGGGGCGGCGGAGACGGCAGACGGTGGCCATGACATCTCCCCACCCTCTTTCTCTCAGGGGAAGGGGGGCTGAGGTGGAGCTGGGGATACCAAGCCCCAAGAACTCGGGTGGGGTTTGGACTCAGAGGTCATGGGTTCAAATTCAAGCTCTGAGGGATTTTGGGGAAGTGACTTTACGTCTCAGTGCCTCAGTTTCCCCATCTGTAAAAAGCGGGAAACAGCAGGGTGCATGTAACAGGGGCGGGGTGAGGCTTCTGCAGGATGTCTGGTGGGAGGTGCACAGGGCTGTGCTGGCACCAGATGAGGGGGGCGCGTTATGATTATTGTCCGGTCTTAGGTGGTGTGGTAAGGAATCACGACCTCCTGGAGGAGCGAGACTCTGGACAGGTGGGGTGTCAATAAGACACGCAGGAGGGTGGTCAAGGCGAGGACAGGCACAGCAGAAGGGCCGCGTGACTGCGGACATGCCTCTTCTCCTCTCTGGGCCTCCGTTTCCCCACACGTCACATGAAAGCCTGGCTTAGCTGAAGGCTGGGAGCTCGTGGCTCTGATCCGTGGGATCCAAGGACAGTGGTTTGGAGGACCTGCGGGTGGGACGGCCCACCTGTCTCTCCCTTCCTGGGAGCCTATCTCAGAGCCTCCTGCCTCCAGGCTGAAAATTAACAAGCCTATTTTTGGAGCAGAAACACCCGAGGCCGGCGGGAGAGGTGAACGGTGTCGGAGATTCAATTTAGATTAAAGAGCGTCTCACCATTTAGCATATTAAAAATTAATATACTGTGTCAAATATCTCTGGGCAAAGCCCGAAGGCCCAGAAAATTCAGAGACACAGACGCCTGGGAACTGATGTCAGACGCTGTGTGGGGCTGCGGGCTCCCAAACGTGAGTTTCTTTTAGCACGAGAGGCAGAGGGCAGAGCATGGGGCGAGCAGTCAGGGTTGTGGGTGAACTTGAGCCTGTTATTTCATCCCCTGGAGACTTAGTTTTCTCACCAATAAAATGGGAGCAAAGTAACCCCTAGGCCAGGCGAGCCACACACAGAGGGACGCGTGTGAAAGCCCTCTGCAAGTGTAAAGGAGCAGGGAGTGTGCCTTCACGGCAAGAAAACCTCCCCCAGGTGTCCACACCCTCCTGTGGGAGTCAGAACTGCGTGTTCTATCAGCTACCGGAAAGGAGAGAGCCAAGTGTGGAGCGCAGGGGCCTTTGGTTGTACAGGAATTATTTGTTGTAACGGCTGCTTGCCGTTGTTGGATATTTGAGGAATCTTTGCCCCAAAGTTCATCTCTGTCCAGCTGTCCTGCGCACAAGCTGGGTTTCCCCAGCCTCTAAGCTGCGCCACCGCCAGTCCCTGTTCCTCCGCTTGGAAGGCCTCCCTCTCTCCTCAGACCCAGGCTGGGGTGCGGCCAACGGCAGCCTCAGGCCATCAGTGGGATCTTGTTTGGTCTGCACAATGTTTAAAAAAACCGGAAATTTGTCGCAAACATTAAAAATGCAGGTGAGGGGCCGGCCCGGTGGTGCAGCAGTTAAGTGCTCATGTTCCGCTTCTCGGTGGCCCGGGGTTTGCCGGTTCGGAGCCCAGGTGTGGACATAGCAGCGCTTGGCAAGCCATGCTGTGATAGGCGTCCCACATATAAACTAGAGGAAGATAGGCATGATGTTAGCTCAGGGCCAGTCTTCCTCAGCAAAAACAGGAGGATTGGCAGCAGATGTTAGCTCAGGACTAATCTTCCTCGGAAAAAAAAAAAATGCAGGTGATTCCACATAACAATCCTGGCTCCAGGCTCAGCCAGAGCAGGTGCTCGGACCCCAGGGAGCTGGAACTGTGACTGAGGGCCTTCTGATCCAAATGTGGGCCCCTCCTTAGCTCTGGGACGTGTTTCCAGTGGAGGACAGTGAGTGCCGGCTTAAGTTCTTTCGGGGACAAAGGGAGCCAGAGCAGGGGACCAGGAAGAGGAGGCACGGGGAGGGGCCCTGGCCTTCTCGGAGGGAAGGACTCTCTCACCCGTGAGCTGAAGGTGCACGGATGATCTAGCAGGGGAAAGGGAGAGTGCAAGCCGAGGCTGCGTGACCTGCCGTGGGCGTCCTGTCCCCAGGGGCTGGGCCCCCGGGGACTCAGGATCCTCCCATTTAAAGAGGCCCAGTCCCCCAGCCTTCTTCAGCCCCTCTCAAGGTAGAGAAGGTAGCTCGGGTCATATTAGATGGTGAGCCATCCCCTGGCTCATTTAATCAATCAACAAATATTTATTGAGCATCTCCTATGAGCCAAACCTTGTTCTCCACGCTGGAGACACTGCAGTGAGGAAGATGGCGGTGCAGGAAGGGTTTCCTGAAATTGGGTGAGCTTGGAAGAAGGAGGGGGGTTAATCAGAGGGTGTATCTGTTGTGTGCCACGCAGGGTCATCACAATGCAGGCCTTGGGCGAAGGGGAGGGGTCATCTAATAGAGACTTTGGCTCATGGAACTCATCTTGTTGCCCTTTTCCCCTTACCAGCCTGGCAGCTCAGCACTAAATTTGCTGAAAGTTCCCCACTTGGAGCTGCACTGGAGGACTCAGCGGCAAGCGTTGTGCCTGTGAATTGTCATCTTATTTCTACTTTCTTCCCTTTGTCTGAATTTCCTTACTTAAGTCATTTTAAATCTTTTTGCATGAGACAAACTTCTATAAGCTGCTTTGGAGGTAGGATATGGATAATTAATCAGAATAAAAAGGAGCTATTGGGGCAGGTAAAGGTGCAGGGTTGGGTGGGAGGTCAGAATGAAGGGGTGAGAGGAGGGAAGGGAGACATAAAATGTGACTGCCTTTCTGGTCTGGTAACTGGGGACAGGGCTCCACTCTTCCCGTGTGTGGCGGGCAGTGTAGCAAAGCACCTCCCGCCGACAGGCTGGGCTCCATCAAAGGCAGGGCCTCTACCCATTGGGAGGAACTCCAGGTGAGCGGGCCAGGCCATCCAGATGACCTCTGACCTCTTCTCCCCTGCTCTGAGACTCCGCGAGGCTGACACCCGTTTCCCGCAGAGGGGCCCCAGAGGGTTGTCCGGGCCCCAGAGGGTTGTCCAGCCCCCAGCAGAAGGTGAGGCGAGCTCCGCTCACTGGAGCTGGCTCACATCCGGGGGCACCGTCGGGCTGAGTGGACCTGTCCGCTCTCTGAGCACATGGCTTCAAATACAAAGTGACCACGATAATCACGTCCCCAGACTCTCCATCTGCTGCTCCAAGTCCGCACAAAAAGAAACGGTTCCCCGATGCCAGGTGGGAGGCCAGGACTGCAGTGGCGGCCACGGGGTGGAGGCGGAAGTGAGCCACGTGGGCAGTGGGAACTCATCCCCTTGTCTGCAGGGCAGGGGCCTCAGGCGGGATGGGCTGTGCGGCGGGCGGAACAGCAGGCTGCGGAAGATCTCAGACCTGGGTCCACTCCCAGCTGCTCTCTGGTTCAGAGTTGGTGCCCTGGGCAAACCATTTCCTCTCTCTGAGCCTCAGTTTCCCCCTCTGCGAAGTGGGGATAAAAATACAAGTGTCTTTCGGGGTTGATGGAGGATCAAGAATATGATGTGTGTAAATTGTGCCGGGCACACATTGGCCCTCGTAAATGATGGATGCAGTTGTTACTACTAACCACCACTATTACTAACTACCACCACTACTAACTACCACCACTACTACTAACTACCACATTACCACTACTGCCATTACTCTGCGCCTGGAATGTCTTCTGGATATTTCTGTGTCAGAAGCCGCCATCACAGCCACGACACAGCCCTGCCTTGGTCCTGAGATGTACCTTTACTTGCTGTGTGACCTTGAGTCGATCACTCACCCTCACCAAGGCTCTGACAGCGCTCTGTGAACTGCAACGTTCTTCTTCCACTGTGCTCACCCCATTACGCAGGCGCGTACAGAGGCACAGCTTGGGAAGGCAACTGCGTCCGGCCTCCTGCCACTGAGCCCAGGGGTCACACCTGCCCTGCTCCAGCCCGATCTGGTCAGGGGTGGGCCGTGTCTGCTCGGAACAAACGCCCGCCCCACAGGGACCGGGCCGAGATAAGCTGAGGCGTCATGGATTCATGCCGGCCTGACCCGTCAGCTCTGGGGCTGGGGAAGTTTCAGATGAGACGACTCAAGGCTCTCCCAGGGACACCAGAGGTGGCCTCATGGCCCTGCCTCGTGCATTAAAGAACAGACACGGGGCCCAAAGCGGGCGATGCCTGAGGGGCACCTGAGGGCAGGCCTGGGACTCGGTACGTGGGAGACCCTACCCCAGCAGGTATGTGTGCTCTCGAGGGCGTGGCTGTGCGTCCGTGCGCACACACAGGTTGCGTGTGCAAAGGGGAGTCCATGTATGTGTACCCCTTCAGCGGGCAGGAAGAGGGGGCAGCTTACAGAGGCCCCCCCCCCCCCCCCCGGGTGTTTTCCGGAATTCATGACATTCAAGATAAAACAGTGAAATGAGAGGAAACAGTCATCTAAGCCTTGCCTGAGGCTGCTTCCTGCCCAGCTGTGTGACCTTGGGCTGGTGACTTTGCCTCCCTGGGCCTTAGTGTCGTCACGTGCAACTTGAGCATGACGATAGCACCGACGTCACAGCACCGTCACTGGGAGGAGGGAACACGTCTACCATGCCAGACGGGCTCCTGGCACGTGGTGAGGGCTAGATAAGAATCAGGTGCGACTACTGTTGCTGTTGAGCTGCCCCCAAAGCACTAGCTCCCTGAGTGTGTTAGAACTGTGAATGCTCGGGCCCACCCAGCCCTCCTGAGGCAGATGCTCTGGGGCGGGGCCCAGGCACGTGCCCTGTGCCAGGCCCTCCTCCGGGGATGGGGCCAGGCTCAGGCGGGAGAACTGCTGCCCTGGGGAGGAGGGAGGAGCAAGGAGGGGGAGCTCACCCGCAGGAGCCCCAGGCCTCTGAGCCTCACCAACAGCTGTGACAGGGGGGCTCCTGCCGAGGCTCTGACAGGGCAGCGGCCTGCGCAGGCCCCACAGCGGGTGGGGGGACAGAGCCCAGACCCAGGCTGGGCCCGCCTTTCCCTTCCTTCTGCAGGGGCAGCCAGCTCCTCGGAAGATGCCCATGGTCAGCTCACAACCTGCCCTGAGGCAGCCGAGGAGGGAATTCATGCTGCGGCTTGAACAGCCGACAAACCCAGACTTGAGGCCAAGGGGGATGTGGGGACCACACTCGGAGCCCCTGTCTCCTGCTGGCGGCTGAAGGAGTGTGGAGAAGAGAAACCAGAAACGAGGTGGGGAGAGAAAGGAAACCACCTCAGGCAACGTGGGGCCAGCAGCTCACGCTCAAGGTCGCTCTGACTGCATCCCTGTCCTGCTCTACAAGCTTCCGTGGCTCCCCATTCACCACTGTGTCCAATGCCCGGGCTCATAGTGGCCTTTCTGAGGTGGCCTCAAAGGACTCTTTCCACCTCACTCCCAGTCCCACCATATTTATCCACTTTCCTGCCAAGCCACAGCCCCTGTAACATGTCTGGCATCTGTCTGCCTCTGTCTGGGCTCATCTGGCTCCTAACCCAGGATGCCCACCCCACCCCTCTGTTGAGCTATTTAGTCTTCTGAGACTCAGAGGAGAGTCAGCTATGCCTGCCTTCATTCGTCCAGCAAGGGCAGTCCGTCCTTCCTGTCCTTCCCTGACGGCATTTGTCACCCAGCTCATTCATTCACTGACACATTTATCAGCATCTCTCCTGTGCCACGTCCTGGTCCTGGGGGTCAAACGCAACTGACAGCTACCCTTTGCTGCCACTGTCTTCTGGATGTTGATCCCACCAGCCCCTGGAGGGAGGGTGTTTATGCCAGCACACAGTAGGCCCTTGGGAAACCTCCCTCTCTCTCCTCCCTCACTGGGGACCAGACATGGGGATGTGGGTGCTGAGGCTGCCCAGGCTCACGCACACATGGGTGGCCACGTGCCACCCGTAAGAGCCATTTAACAACCTGGGCCTGACAACACCTGTGCAAGGACCGCCAGTGCCGTAGGCATCCCTCTGGTCTGTGTCTGCGTCTGTGGGCGCTGTCGCTGCAAGTTCAGGCCAGACTTGACGGCACGTGTACAGTGCCTGGAGCTGCCACCACGTCACTGCGCGTGGTTCCTGATGGGCGGGGTGCAGGGTGACAGGCCATGGCCCAGGTGGGGGCTCCCAGGGACCCAGGGTCTCTAATAACTAAGGATGATGGCACGGAGGCAGTGTTCACGGGTCCATGTGCGCACACAGACCCGGCGCAGGTGCACGCAGATGCGCACACAGCTGGGGATGCAGCATTCGGTGGCTGGTGCGCATGCACACGGCAATGGCGCTGGCCAGCCTCTCTGTCCCACGTGGATGCAGTGTCCGCTAGTGTACTGCACACCTGTGGACACAGCACAGGATGGGACCAACCGCTTGTGAGCACCACAGACACTGTGCCCCTCTAGCCATTGTGACAAATGTGTAGACACGAATTTCTCCACCGACTTGAATCCACCGCTTGTCTTTGCCAAGCGAGGCGGAGTTTCTCTACCAAAGAAGGGGTCCCGTGGAGCGGGGGCCTGAACGGGGCTCCAGGTAAAAGACAGGGTGCCTGGTTAAATTTGAATCCCAGATAAACAGGAAATAACTTTTTAGTATAAGTTATGCCGCATATAATATTGGGGATATACTAATAATAAAAACATTACTTTCTGTTTATCTGAAATTCAAATTTAACTGGATGTCCTGTATTTTTCCTTGTTAAATCTGACAACACGAAAGCACCTCCCTCTCCTTGGCTGCCCGCTGTCAGAGCAGGGCGAATCCGGTGGCCAGTCAGCCTTCCCCTCCCATTTGACAGGTGGGAAAACCGAGGCCCAGAGACGGGGAAGGGGCTTGGCTGAGATGCAGGGTAACCAGCTGCAAAGCCAGGGCTGGACCCCTGACTCCTGGCCCAAGGTCGGGGGACACTCGCGCGGCTCAAGCAAGCTTCGAAGATCTGAGCCTTGTGCACACACAAGAGTTACAGCCATTCCATATTCTCTCTCTGTCACTTAGGAGATTTGATTCAGACTGTCCCGAGGTGACCCCTGAGAAGCCCTCATCTCACCCGCTTGGAAAAACGGAGGCCAGAAAAGCCATTTTTCTCTCCTTCCGTGAAGGAGTCTCGATGCAGAATGCAGACATGGGAGAGGCCGTCCCAGGAGGAGCTTCCCCATCCCTCCACGCGGGGGTACCCTGCAGAGCCGCTGCTCGCAGCCCCCGGCCGGCTCGCAGGGGCACGGGGCGCCGAGCGGACCCCACCACCGACGGAGACCTTGGGCAAGTGGCGTCCCCTCTCTGAGCCTCAGTTTCCTCATCTGCAAATTGGAGCAGAGGGACAACCCAGCTCTGCCCGCTGGGGTGAAGACCAAGGGAGGGCCACCGTGGGGAGTGCCTGGCACACAGCTGGGGCCCAGAACCTGGGCAGAAAACCCCTCTCCTGCCCTTGAACTCAAACGCCACCCCCACACGGCGTCGCCAGCTGTGGTTCACTGTTCCTGTCTTCTCGTTGCTCTGTGACCTTGAGCGACCCCTTCAGGGATGCGGGACCAACACCCCCCCTCCACTACACGGAGGTTGCAGAGGGGGGTGGGGCGCTAAACGCACACGCGTGTGCTCTTACACGGTCATCAGGTTACACACGTGGCTTTCATTTAATTCTCCTGGCCATTCCAGAAGATGCAGATTACAAGCTCCATTTTACGGATGGAGAAACTGAGGCTCAAAGAAGAAATGTGACTTGCTCAGGGCCACATAAGGAAAGCCAAGATTTCAACCCTGGTCCTTCAGGCCCCGCAGCTGTGCTCTTTCCACACCGTGACAGGCTGCTGGCTTCAGGACCCAGCGCTGAAACCAAAGCCGGCATCTCCACCCTCCTCCCTGTTGCTCTCAGACAGCCTTTGGCTATAAACAGAGAGTTGGCAGCGGAAGGACCGAGAGCTGGCTCCAGGGACGCCAAGCACCTGAAGGAAACTGGGAAAACTTAGTCACACGGTGGGTGTTGCTAAATATTTGTGTTGTCACTGCGGTGTGGGTTCCTCCATTAGCATAAATAAGAGTCTTATATTTTGAAAGGAAAAAACTCCACAAGCCCTTTGAAAGCTGCAACATTTATAGAAAAATGCATTTCTGTCTTTGGAAAGCGAGTGGGCTAAATAAACTGTGGTACATCCAGTGCATAAAATACTATGCAACAGTTAAAAAAAATGAGATCCATTTATACGTACTGACATAGAAGGCTCTCCAAGACGAACTGCTGAGTGAAAAAAGCAAGTTGCAGAGCAGTGTATAGCTTGATTCTATTTATGTAAAACACAAAACTCAACAAAACAAGAGTTTGTATTTTCCATGGGCACATATATAGGTACATGTGTAGCAAAAGGTCTGTAAGGATCTGCTCCAGACACATGAAGGTGGGATCTCTGAGGAGGGGAAAGGGCACAATGGCCAAGCGGACTCTAGCTTTCAGTGAAAAATTTTAATTTTAATCAGGAGAACGTGTTCATATTTTATTTGAATAATTCAGAGTTTAATTTAAAGACAGAAATCGATATGTACTGTAAGAAAATACATTTGTTTCTGTATAACCTTTGGATAGAGTGGACTTGCAGACAAATATTCCTGGGTTCCAGTCTTGGCTTCATCATTGGCTACCCATGTGTCTCTGCACCCCAAGAAACACGCATCTCGGATCCAACCACTCCCCTTCACTGCCCATATGTCGGTCCAGGTGGCTTCAGTGGCCATCTCATCAGTCTCCCTGCTCCTACCCTCAGTCCATTCTCCACCCAGCGGTCAGAGAAATGCTTTAAAAGTGTAAAGCATACTGTGTTAATGTCAGGCCCCTGCTTAAAATGCTCCAGTGGCTTCCACTGCACACAGAAAAAAATCCGTGCTCCTTGGCAAGATCTGGGAGGCCCTGCACAGTGTGCTCCCCTCCCACCACCATGCTCCAGCGACACCAGCCTCTGTTCTGTGGCTTCAACACAGGCGCTTTCCTGCCTCATGGCCTTTGCACATACTGTTCCCTCTGCCTGGAATGCTCCTCCCCCCTTTGCACCTAACTCAGCACTTCCTTTGGCTGAACCTACCCAGCCCCACACCCAAGGTTGGACCCCCTTTCGAATGTTCTCATAGCTCCCTGAAAATCTCTTTTATTTTATCATTATTTAAATAATTAATAATGGAATTGGTTTTTCTTAATGTTTGATTCCCCGCTGACTCTGAGCTCCACGAGGGCAGGGACTGCATCTGTCTCGGTCTGATACGTCGTAAGTGTTCAATAAACACTTACGTGGCCTCTCTTGCACACACCTGCCCTGGAAGAAAGCAGGTGAGGAGGGGCAGTGCTGAACTCCGCAGCCATGTCTGCTCCCAGGCATTTTCAGGCCGGGGGCTGGGGGCAGGGGACAAACCCGGGGTCCTCCAATCACTCCCCTCTGTGTCCAAGGCCACACGCGTTCACCCCGTGGCCTCCTCTGTCCTTGCTGCTGTGGAGGGTGGGAGGAGGCTGCAGCCAGACCCTCACGAGGGACTTGTGGGGGAAACACACACCTCAGGCCCGGCCTCCCCTGGGGCGTCCCTCACCCCTGGCTTTGTGCCTGAAGTTACGACACGGGCACTGTCGGGAGGCCAGCCATGGGACGTAAACGCCAGGAGAGGAGACGCCTTCATTTTTGCGGCTGTAGCTTCTCCTGCTCGTAAAAAGGGCGGCTTGAGGACCAGAGGCGTCTCCTGGGAACAGATTCTGCCCCAGGAGGACAGAATTCAGGGGTGGGGGAGGGTGGCGGCAGTTACAAGGCAAATCAGAAAGCCCAGGAAGACCCCAGAGAGCTGGGCACAACCCCTATGTGAAAGTTGTTTCCGGAACCACGTCCACACCTGTCCCCGTGTTTGGGCCTCGCGACTCTGCAAGGTGCGCGTTAAGAGGTTTCTGTGGCAGATGAGGGACGGTGGTTCGCAGGCTAAGGGGCTGACCCCAGGCCACCCCTAAACCCCAGAACCACGACAACTCGCACGGCGCCCTTGGGCACTGACTCTGCGCCGGGCCCTTGTGGGCGGGATTTCATCTCCTCCTCATGGTGTCCCTGTGACTTCATTTTGTTACCGCCATTCCACAGGTGGGGAAACTGAGGCACGAGGCTGTAAAGAAGCCACCCTCCAGGTTTCAATTCCAGGTCTGTCCGACCTAGAGTCTAAGTCTGATGCACCGTGTCCGGGGTCTCTCTCCCTGTCTGTAACCTGTGCAAACTGCCAACAGGCAGACCCTCGAGAAGGAGGCCAGCGGGCGCTAGGAGAGGCCCCATTTCATGGACGAGGAAACTGAGGCACGGAGAGGGCAGACGGTGACTCTCCGCAAGGCGGATCACGCAGTGGGGACTGTCCGCGCCTGCACCCGCCTTTGAAGAGGATGTTTCTGAGCCTAAACCCTGACACGCTCCTGGCACCTGGGCCTCCTGGAAGGTTGGTTCTGTGACCTGGTGGGCTGTACCGCTGGGGGCTTACGGAGGTTGGTGGAGTTGGAATCCTGGCTCTGTCACTTTCCAGTTGTATGACCTTGAACCAGTGACACAGACAGCTCTGGGCCTCAGTTTCCCCTTCCGTACAGTGGGGATAACTGGCCCCTTCCTCCCAGGACGGGCACGTGAGCCATGGGAGGTAACGCCCATCATACACCTGGCGCAGGGAAACGCCTCCATCAGCAGGAGCACTGACTGGTGCTATTATCACTTCCTCAGGAGCCGCAACCTTCACTTTCTGTGCTCAGGGCCACAGCCCCAAGGTCCTCCGTGACTGCGAGCTGTAGCAGCGGTGGGCAGGCCCTGAGTATGCTGGCCACAGCCCCTCAGCTGCCCACAAATCCGACTTCTGCTTCAGGGCTCTCCCTGCAGCTGGGAGGTCACCAGGTGCCCCCAGCCCGGGCCCAGAGCGCCGGGAGTCACCCAGGCCATACCTGGAGTCAGGACGGACGCTCCCGCCTTGCATCTGTGGAGGAGCGATGCTGAGGCGCACCCCACACGCTCCCTGCAAAGGTCCTGGCGGGTGAACCCCCTGTGCCTGCCGCAGGACCAGCTCAACCTCATTTCTCTCCCCCGTTTTCCTCTCCTCACTCTCTCTCTCCTGAGATCGCTCCCAAATACACCACCTGCACTCCACCCTCGACTCGTGCTCTGCTTCTGGGGGAACCCACAGCGGACAGGCGGGTAGGTGGGCGAGCATGTGAGAAGGCCCTGGGCCTGGCCTCCGGCTGCCTTCCTCCATCACTGGCCATGGGACCTCGCGGGGCCTCCTCGCTCCCGACTGAGGGGCTTGGATCAGCTCTCTAAGGCCCTGCCTGCTTGAAAATGCTGAGGTCCTCCTGCACGCTTCTCTTGTAACCGGATCATTCATTCATGAAGCCGTTACCCTTGATAAGGGGCCTTCCAAGGCTGCTGGGTCAGCGCAGCGGCCCCGCACCCAGGGGGTGACTGAGCTGACTGAGGGAGGGGACGAACCCGCACTGTGTGTGGAACACTGAGAGGAGGGTCCCAGGGGTGCAGGGTGCCCTGTCGACAGCGTCACTTTGGTGCCAACCTCTCGTCTCTGCTGTGCCTACTCTCTCTGTCCAGCAGCTGCCTGGCTGTCCTCCAGCCCTCGTCCCTCTGGGACGGCTCACGGCGCCTTCCTGGGGAAGTCACGCCTGAGCATCCCCACCCTGACTGACGGCCCAGCCCGGCTGCCTCCTCCCCTCACAGAGCCATTAGGTGGTATTTTAACTGACTTTTCAGGTTACTTAATTTTGAGCTCCTGAAAGGCAAGGCCAGTGTCGTTTCATTTTGCATCCTTGGTTGTGGCTGGTACACAGTGAGCAGTCATTATGTGCTTGTGGAGGGAGGGAGGATGTGGGGGGAGACGGAGGGAGGCTAGAGGAAGGAAGGATGGAGGAAGAAAGGATGGAGGGAGGGGAGAGGGAAGGAGGGTGGAGGGAGGAAAGCAGAGGGAGAGAGGGGGAGACGGTTGGGGGGGGAGGCGCGCTGGTGTGAATCTACAGGAAACCCTCCTGACCAGCTCACGGACAACACCTGCTGCTTATTCTGTGCCGGCTCCTCCGCCAACCCTCTTACCCGTAGGAACTTGTGTAACCCTCCAAGTGACTCCTTGTGGCAAGTGCCATTATCACCCCATTTTACACACAACTAGGAAGAGGCAGAGCTGGAATTGAACCCACGGAAGCTGGCTGAGCCGTGTTCTGAATTTCTCCGTGTTTGGCCTCATTCATTCCTTCAGTAGACTGTGACCGTGCACCCTGCACTCCGCCCAGCACCGGTCACACGCTCGTGAGCAGAAATGTCAGTTCCCGCCCTGCTGGGACCTTCTACCCCCACCTGGGGGCCTGACTGTGTGACGCTGCCACCGTCTGCCGCGGCAAAATCTTTTGGGAGCAAGTAGGACATGCACTTAATTTTGATCCTCTGGGCTTTGAACCACAGTATCCAATGACTAACCATGGCTCCAGCCGGACCACTTTCCAGCTGTGTGACTTGAGGCAAGTCACTCACCTTCTCTGGGCCTCTTGGGCTATAAAATGGAGAGATCCTGCAGACCCCAGAGGGCTGAGGAGAGGGCTGTGTGAGGCAATGCATTGCACACGGTGGCTGGCCTAGAGTGGGCAATGACAATATTCTCTAAATTTACATTAAAGGACTTTGACCACATAAGGCCAAGAGCCTTGTCTACACTCTATGGAGGAGGAAACTGGGGCTCAGAGGTGAAGTGACTTGTTTGAGCTCATGCAGCTATTACTGGCATATCCAGGACTGGACCCCAGGTCTGGAGACATCGAGACCCCATGATCTTGCTGCTCTGTGACACTGGCGTGCGTGGGAGTCTCTTTTGGGAACAGCTGACTATGTGCACCACGAGGCTGACATTTATGTGGGCGCTTAACTGCACACAGTTGGCCGTTCCTTTGTAATTTAAACGTTTTGTGTGTCTTTCCAATAATTTCACAAAGGCCACCTCTGTTGCTGCCTGTGCAACAAAGGAGGGTTGGCACCTCTTTCATTTCATGTACTGGGCACTTCCCGTCCAGCAGGAAACCAGCCACTCCCCTCCCTCGGGGCCTGGGGTGGTGGTGAGGGTGGCACCAGGGCTTGGTGAAGATGCTGCACTGACCAAGGCTCCCGCGAAAACGAGCCACAGTGGCCATCAGGGGACACTGTCAGTGAGTCTGGCTGGAACAGCCATTGTCGTCAGCACATCCATCTACTGATTTGTGGCAAAACCCACAGAGGCCTCTCGAGAAACCTCCACTTTCTCTCCTAAGTGTCCTTGAGAAGAGAGAGAGTGCTTCCTTTAGCAAGCTGTTGCTGGAATTTCGCTAACTCTAAACCCTGGAGAAGTTGGTGTGCGTCTGGTTTTAGGTCTGGTTGAGGGCCCCCAGGTCCCCGGCCAGCCCCTCGGGGCATTCCTGCTGGGAGGTGCCTCCGTCCTCCTCTGGGAGAGAAGGGATGGTTTCTCTGCTGACCAGCCACAGCCCCGCTCTCGCCAGGTTGAAAGCAGGGACGCTGGAAGCCTGGCTGTGATGCTTTCTTGATAACTGGAAGGAGTCTGAGAACATTCTCCCTCTTTCTCCAGTCTGTGGAGGAGGAGAAGTCGCTGGGCCTGGTTGCCAGTGAAACCGCAGATGGCTCTGAGGCTGGTTCTTGCCCTAGTTTGCCAGACGGGAGCTCTCACCTGGAGGAGGCTGGTGGAGATGTCCCGTGCCTAAGGTCGGAGCCCAGAGCACAGTAGGTGCTTAGTAAAAGGCGTGGAGCGGCTGGCTGGCAGGCCACAGACCCTGCAGCAGGCAGAAAGCACGTCCTTCCAGTCTTCACCAAAGAGTAATGCTGAACTCAGCTGAGAACAGCTCGGCCGCTCAGGAAAGTGCCCGAACTGCCCTCAGAAGATGATTACCCACAGGAGTGAATGCTTGTTCACTAACTGGAATGAATGCATGGCAATAGCTGGGTGATTTTGCTTGAATATATTTTTTTAAAACTCTTAAAAAGTTTAAGCATTTAAACTCTCTTAGCCTTCAAAGTCTGTCTCAAAAAAAAAAAGAGTTTAGAAGTTTACAGAGGGAAAAGTTCACGGTTCTGACCTGGACCTCAGGTGGTTTACACCGACCTTGACCTCGAGGGCTCGCTACCCCAACCTCTGCTCCTTCATGGCCTGTTCCCTCTTTTATTCTGGCTTTCTGAGGGGGGCCCAGGCTGAAGGCTCCCCCCGCTGCCCCTAAACAGGGGCAACAGACAAGTTTCATCTTGCATGTCAATGGTGATTGATTAATAGGGGCCACCTGGAGCTTGAGGTGTCTGAGTGCTGAGATTGATTGGTGATGTCTGCCACAGATGTGGGTTCAGGAAGTGGGGATTTGCGTTTCAGATATCTGCTGTGTCCTGTCCTCTCTCTCTTTCAGTCCCCAGGCTAGGATTTCACCGGGCCCCCAACGTAGCTCCACTTGGTTGTTTTGTCCCCATCTCCAACTCAGCAAGTCTAAGACCGACCTCTTTGTTTCCTTCAGATCTATTCCTCCTTCAGACCATATTGATCAGCTTCCTTGATATTTCCTGGAATTGACCTTTCCTCTTCATTCTTGAGGTCATTATCTGACTTCGGGCTCCCAGCATCTCTCGTTTGGCTCTTCCCGTCATGGCTCCTTAGTGGGTCCCCCTCCCAGCCCCACCACCTTCTGACGCTCGCTGCTCTGATCTCCCTTAAGTGTCCGTTATGGAATTTACTTCTCCATTCTGGAACGTTCCATGGCTCTAACTGCTCAACAAACAGTGTGTAACATTCTCCGCTCGACAGTTAAGACCAACCTCCCTCAGCCCCCATTCGTTCACTCCCCTGTCCTTTACTCTTTGTTCACATATTTGCTAAACAAACATTTTGTGATCGCCGTATCCAAGACGTCAGATATGTGTTGTCTCCTAAGGACATGAAGATAAATGGCACCTGACCTCTGCTTCGAGGAGCTCACGGCCTGGAGGGGAGAGAGACCCCTAAAAACTTAATTCCAATCCGAGGTGATAGAATGCACCTGAAATGCCTCTCTTTCCACTTCGGTCCTTTTCCAGGCCTGGTCTGTTGCCTCTCTGGGATCTGCCTCGATGCCCTCTCCCAGCATCCTCTTCTTCTCTCTCGTAGTGCCTGCCACACCTGGTAGAAATTGTGATAGGCTGTTCAGGCCTATCTGCCTCCACTCCCTTCCCACTAGCCTGAGCTCTTTACCTCATTTCTGCATAACGTAAATTGTCCAGCGCACAGTGGGGCCACAATAAGAGTTGAACTGATTCAGCTGCAGTTTTTGAGCAAATCTCTCGTGTGTTCTGTTCCTCCTCGCTGACCCCCAATCTGCTGTCTCAGACGGGCCGTCCGTTCATTTGCTTTGCTGCTGAGCTTGGGGCCGGACGACCTGGCTCTGCCACTGACAGGTTGGGCATGAGAACCCCAAGGCGACTGAGTTTTCCCATCTTTAAAATGGGGATTATGACAGTACCCACCTCATAGGGTTGTCGTGAAGACACGATGAGTTACTGTGCTTAGGACAGTGTTTGCCACGTGGTAAATCTCTGGGCCACTATTATGGTCGTAAGGACTTTCCCTACATATGGGGATAGGTCCTTCTCTTTCTTTTTCCTTTGGGGCTGAACCCATTTAATATTTGTTGGGAACTGTCACCTCTCCTGCTTGCATCTATTATGTAGTTTGTCCCGCTCCTTGTGAGTCCCTGGGGCTCTCCTTCCTGGCTGGGAGGGTCTGGTCCTGGGGGGCTGTGGAGAGGGAAGAGTGGGTGGACCAGCCACCTCTGTCTGGAAAGAATCGTCACCCCACTGCTCACGGGGTCACACCTGGTTGCCCAGCAACCAGGAATGCACATCTCTCCCACAGCTTGTAATTTTACGGGAAACAAAATGTTCCCGAGGAACCCTCAAATCACATTGCCTGGAGCTCTGTTCAGCCGGAGGCCCAGCAAAAACCCAAAATGAACAGAACAAAGCACCAAGACCCTCGAGGGACAGGGCACTGAGCTGGGAGGCTGGGGCAGGCGTTCTGGCCACACCCTCCCCTGGCCGGCAGGGCGATGCAGAGACCCTCACCCGGGTGCGGGTTTGAAAAGTGGCCTTGTCACCTCCTCACTGGCTGAGCCATCTCTCCTACCCTCGCCTGCTGGAGTGAGGATTTAGTACCTGCTTTGCGGGGCCATGGCATCGTGTCACCCCCCTGTTCTCAGCCCCCCGTGGCTGCCTCACTTTAGAGGGGGAACCCATGCTCCTCCTGAACGTCCCCTCGCCCAGCTGCTCACTCCCCTGGCCTCACCTCTCGCCGAATGCCCCTCAGGGCCCCCCTCCCAGCCTTTGCCCCTTCCACATGGCAGCCTCCCTCTCATTCTCCAGGTGTCCTCTGCCTCCGGGTCCCAGGGTCTCAGAGGGTCACTCTGTTATCCCGACCCCAGACCCTTGCTTATTTCCTCCGGAGCCCTTATTACGATGGACAATCGCAATCTCGCTCCCATTTACTTGGCGTTTTGCTTGCCACCCGCGCTCGAACGCAGGCCCCACAAGGGCGGTGGCATTGACTGCTTTGTTCACTGCTGGCTCTCTCCCCAGGGCCCAGAGCCACGTCGAGTACACAGTGAGTGCTCAGGACATGTCTACTGAAGGATCGAATACACAGACGAAAGCTTTCCCAACACCCAAGCTTAGTAGGTGTCCACAAGCCTCCTTACCCTTCGCTCACTTTAGGCTTTTCCGCAAAGGGGGGTGGGGTGGGGAACGACACCCTTAAATCCCGCACTGCTTGCTCCCACTTCTACTGGGGGCGATTCTTTTTAGATATTTATAGCAAAAGGTAAAAACACCCTTTAACTGAGACACACGCTAGCAGAAAATCATCCCTGGCACTTTCCAGGGACAAAACTTCAGGACGGAGCCGTCATGACGTGTGCCAAGAGACTCTGAAATTTAAATACATGAAACAGGGCGAGGGGAGGACACCTGAGATTGGAGGGCATCTGGAACACACGGAGAGAGCGGCGTGGGCCAGGCAGGCCTGGGCTCGGATGTCACCTCAGCAACCTGTTGGCAAGTGACCTTGGGCACACTGTGCCTCAGTTTCCTCATCTGTGAAATGGTGATAATACTGAAATGAGAGCCCATACATAAAGAGCAAGGCCCCCCACCCCCAGCGCTCGGAATTAAACCTCAGGGTTGGGACCTGGCCCCCAGCCCTCAAGGGGTCTCCACCTGCCTCCCACATCGAGGCTGTACTTCCTCTGTCACTGGGCCGAGGTCTGAAGCACGGCTGGCTCCCCGAGACGGTAATTGTTAGGACAATTTAGGAAAGCCTTTGGGGGCTACAGAAAAGTTGGCAGTTCCAGATCAAACAGCCGGCCGTCCCCGGAGCCCGTCATCAGAACATCAGAGGGACAGTCTGCAGCCTGGCTCTGCATGAACTGCTGCGGTCAAAAACCTGATTATTCCAAACCCCGGTGCGCGCTCGCTCCGCACTTTCTCCTTGTCTGGGTAATTAGATCTCCCAGGACTTCAACAGGATGCTGGCAGCTCTGTGACAGCTCGAGCGTCCTTGAGGCTGGCAAGGGGGTGGCAGGAGATGAGTCTCTGCTGATCAGATCACAACCCTCCCAGCTGGTGCCCTCCCCCTGGGCACGACCTCTAGGTGGGGATGAAAGGGTGACATTGGAGACAGAGGGAAGGAGGCCGGGCTGGGCGTGCACAGGGAGGTGGTACAGACACTGCCGGCGGCTTTGGCCAGGGTTAGATTCCCCGACATCCCTGTGGTCCCCAGGCCGAGCTGGGCTGTGGGTTCTGGTCGTGGGGAGGTGGACTGGGGAGCCCTCAGCACGCACATATGCATGCAATCATCACTCAGGTTTTCCTTTACTTAGAATCCCTGCTGGGTGCCGGGGCTTCAGTGGCGGATGCAACTGCCCTTGCCCTCAGGAAGCACAAAATCCAAAAGCCTAGGACGTACTGCCTACCCACCAATATGCTATGGCCGCCTCTCTCAAGCGGAAGGAAAACACTTTAGCCCTTTAGGAGCGGAGCCAAAGTGCTGTAATTCACAAAGCTACCCTCCGGGTCCTACAGTTTGCCTCCAGGGGATTTTTTTTTTTTTTTTTTTCTGCAATGGGGTTTGGCCAGGATTCTCCCACAGGCCTATTCCTCCAGGATTGGGCCACAGTTTTGTGACTCCTTTTTCTCACTGAGCACACAGTTTAGGCCTCTTGGGACCTGGTTCTCTCCCAGCTGACAGCTCCAGCTTCTAACAGACTAGAGGGCTCTTTTTCTGATGCTGTGATTTCTCCAAACGCATCCCAGCCAGGAAAGAGGTGGGGGGAGGGGCACAGGGCTGGGAAAGTTAGGAGACCCAAAGACAGGTCCCAACTCTGTCACTCACTCGCTGTGTGACCCTGTGCAAGTCCTTTGTGAGCCTTAGTTTCTTTACTATAAAATGGGAGGCTGAAAATACTTACCTCCCAAAGCAGGACTGATATAAAAAGAGATCACCAAGGTTACAGGGCCTGGTAGAGCCCAGGAAATGGACAGAGGGGATCTGACAACACTGAAGAGCAGGAGCCCCACCAGAACTCACCCTCAGGCAACTGCGGAAAGCAATTCTTAGGCATCCGGCACAACAGTTGAACCTCAGGTTAAATGTCACCTCCACAGGGAAGCCCTCCTTGACTGCCCCCTAAGCTGCCCCTCCCCGTAGTCATTCTCAAAGTCCTTATCCACCTGATATTGTCTTGTTCATTTATTTGTTGTTATATTTTTTGCTGGACTCCCATAATCTTTGTGGGGGATGAGGATCTTTGTTCACTGCTGGATCCCTAGTACCTAGGATAGCATCTAGCATCAAGTAGGTGATAATAAACGCTTCTTTAAAGGACAGATGAATTAAAGGAATGTAGTGATTCTCAGCCAGAGGGTGGGGCATACCCCACCAGAGGATGTGTCAACATTTGGCAGGGGTAGTGAGGGGCAGGGCATCTATAGTCTCAACATTATAATTATCATTTATTTTCAGTTACAATCTTCAATTTATTCTGGAGTCCCAGATGGCATTAATGGAGGAGCAAGCTCTGCAGTTTTAAAGGAAGCTCTGGTTTTCTATAGGCTGGGGACTCTGATCTCCTGTTCCTGTCCTTGAGGGCCCTGCTAAAGGGTGGCGGCTGGATCACACCATGCTTGCAGGCCACAGTGAAGAGTTTAGATTTCATTCTAAGAGCATTGGGAGCCATTAGGCTTCCAGCAAGCGGTGGCACAAGTTGCTTCATATTTAAGTTTACTCTGGCCACTGTGGGGAGAACAGCTTGGAGACGGAAAGGATAGAGAAGGGAGGGGCTTACACATCCATCATTCTCACTTAATTTTCCTAGCAACCCTGTAGGTAGGCATATCTAATCCACTTTTCAGACGAGGAAACTGAGGCTCAGAGAGGAAAAGTGATTTGCCTGAGGTCACACAGCGAGTGAGTAGAGTTGCTGACATGGGACCCTCAGTTGGTGCTCCACGTCCAGGCCCTAAAAGGCTCCAGGGCTAAAAGCCTCCAAACCCTAGGTCTCGGATTTTGGGCTCATCTTTTAGAGTCCACGAGGCCCAGACCCAGAGGCCCTTGAGAATGTAGCCGGCCAGAAGGAGGCAGATGAGGGAGCTCTGGAAAGCAGAATCAAGTTCTTGGCCATCCCGTTGACAGATGGGGTGTCTGCTTGTCCCCCACCCCATCCCTCCCTCTCATATTTGGGCCTGACCTCCAGAGTGTTTGGGAGCAACTGAAAACTCCCAGGCTTCGGGGCCAGAGTCCCAGCACCACTCTGTGGGGACCACAGGGCCCTAGGGGTGCCCTCCATCCCTGTGTGACAGCCGGTTAAGGGCTCGAGGTGCGGCCCCATCCAGGCCCAGGGTTTTACTCCCACAGGTGTGTGAGTTGGACAAGTGAGTCACTCCTTCTGTGCCTCCGTTTCCTCATCTACAAAATGGGGATAATAGAGGCATCTTGGCATACCACTTTGTCCAAGGTGGTCACCAGCTCGGCTATTACTGCAGGACAGGGCAGACTTCCCCGTGGGCTCCCTTCTGAACTGGACCACCTGGCCTGCCCTAGGTTGAGCCTTCTGCTGGCCACCAGATGGTGACCAGTAAGGGGGCAGCTGGAGGAGCTCAGGTGGGGGTCTGGTTCTTCACTTTGGCCATCTGTGGCCATGAGCCAGAGACATGCAGCCACAAGAGGGCTCCAGCATCCTCCTGTGGGGTCGACGGGGCCCCAGGACACCGTGCATTCACTACAGCGTCCTCCTGCGGGGTTGACGGGGCCCCAGGACACCGTGCATTCACTAGGCCTAGGATGCCCACTCTGCCTACAGTGCTGAGAGGAGGCCTCAGGTCCAGAGGTCCTTCTCCCACGCGTGGGCCACTCCCACCTCCTGAGGGTCCCTACTCACCCTCGCCTGCCCTTAGGGGAACTTGAGAACACTCTGCCCTAAGATCCTCTTCACCCGGGGGTGTCTGTGTCCTCCTGGGAGAACCTCTAAGGTGGCCTCTCAGGCAGCGGACGGACGTTTCATTCACTCATTTCCCTCCTTGGAGAAGGTGGGGGGGCTGTGTGGGTCGGGGGTGGGGGCAGCCGCGCTGCTCTGAGCCCACTGCCTCTCCTGGCTGGTCCTTCGGTTCACTGATGTCAGGATTAAGCCCCGGACTCTTTTTAAAGACTCTGGGATTGTAAGCAATGATGATTTTTGTTTTGTTTTTTCTTTTAAAGCGTGTGTTAGACGTTTACCTGCACAGCAGTGCTTGGCACCGAGTGACACAAGGACCCAAAAAAGGCCAGAGGATTTCTCCTCACCCCACATTCCCCAAAGGGACATCTGTAGTGTCAGTCCTGCCATCCGTGCCTGCACGTCCCAACTTCCCTCTGGAGAACTGAGCTAAGTCTTCCAGCCTTTGCCCCAGCTCGGGGGGCCACTCCCAGCTGCCAGGGACCATCCTCACAGGCGCGGCCAGCTCCTGCCGCTCACCCCGTCCACCTGAGCTGACCCTCCTAAGAAGGACGTCCCCCCAAGGCACAAAGACGGGCTAAGAGAGACACCACCGCCCCTGATCTCACCCCGCGGCCCCAGCCCCGGCCCCTCGGGATGTTTCCTTGCAGCCTCCTCCCTGCCTCTGTCTTCGTGGCGCCGTCGCCACGCGCAGTGCAAAACCCCGCTCTCTTCACATCGCCTGCTTTAAAGAGCCTCATCCGTGCTGCTCCACATTCCCTGTAACTGTCATTTTCCTACTGTTCCATGAGGTACATGGAGAAGCTGAAAGGGGCTTAATTGCTCTCCTAATGTTGGGCATTAAGGAATTACTTTTTTTTGTTGTTTAAATATAGCACAGGGATGTGGTTAAAAAAGCTGGGACTGAGGGTTGAGAGGCCCGAGTTCTCATTTGGTTTTGTGCCAAATGGCTGTGTGAGCTTGGGCAGGATCTGTCCCTCTCTGGGCCTCAGCTTTGTAAACCTATCATATGTTAACACTGATGACGATGATGACAATAGTAACAATAATAAAGGCCGCTTCCATTCTCTGCAGGCTTCCTGCACTGTGCTGTGTGCTCTCATTTGCACCAGCTCATTTATTCCTTACAGCGGCCCAGGAGTAAGTGCTATTTCACAGATGAGTAACCAGGTTCCGAGAGGTGAAGTCATTTGCTCGGCACAACACAGCGAAGAAGGAAGCGGCACAGCTGGGAGTCAGACCCAGGACGTCTGCTGCCTGATGTGTGGGTGGCATTGCTACCTCCTAACACCCACTGGGGAGGGGTCTCCAGACAAACGTGGCCACACAGATTGGAGCTCGTCTGCCCTCACCACCGTCCTCGTCTGGTCCCGTTTACGCCCCCACTTTACAGGAGAGAAGCTGTGGCTCCAAGTGCAGAAGTGACTGTCTCAAGGGAGAACGTTCTGGTTGAACTGCGTTCCCCTGAATCCACAACTTGACGTCCTAAGTCCCAGGACCCCAGCATGGCACCATAGCGGGAGGCAGGGTCACGGCAGAGGGGAGCAGTGACTAAGCGAAGACGAGGTCATTAGGGTGGGCTCTAGTCCGACATGACTGGTGTCCTTACAGAGGAAACATGGACACGAGACAGACACACACAGAAGGAAGACAGCGTGAAGACGCAGGGAGAAGACGGCCACCCCCGAGGCAAGGAAAGAGGCCTGGAGCCGACTCTCCCTCCAGGCCCGCAGGAGGACCAAGCCTGCCGACGCCCTGATCTCCCAGCACAGCCTCCAGACTGGGAGACAGTGTGTGTCTGCAGCTGAGCACCCGGTCTGTGCTCTTTGTCATGGCAGCCCCGAAACTCAACCATAGCAAGGAAGGGATGGGCGAGAGAGCTGAGGGCCTGGGGGAGGCGGGAGGCTGTGACGGAGGCCAGGGAGGAGGCACGTTTGTCCCCTTCATGACGTCCAGGGATGACTCGAGGGCCCCAGCCCTGGGTCGGGGCCTCACCCACTGTGTGCTTGGGCAGGTCCCTTCCCTCCTGGGCCTCAGTGTCCCCATGTGAACCCTGGGATTGCTGGATAAGATGCTCCCTGAGAGCTGTTCCAGACCTGTGGTCCCGTGGATCCATGAGTCCCTCAGGCCCTCATCCCATCCGCTTACTGACTCAGCTGGTATAGAGGCAGAGGGTAGCCCCAGGGAATGCTCCATTCTGCTTTTGTGTCTAGCAGAGGTTTCCAGGAGCTCATCCCACAGCCTGCCCTTGAGGCTGTTACTCCTTCATTGTCCTCTTTGAACCCTTTCAGTGGCAGCTCCTATGTCTGACTGCCTATCCAGTGTCAGACACCCTGATCATGCCCTACCTGCAGGTGACCCTCTCCTTCTACTTCTCTTACTTTTGCTTTGCCTGCTGCTTGCTCCCTTGTAGCTGAGGTTCCCTAAGGACCTGTGCTTGACGAGGGCCCCAGGTGAATTTACTCCTGCACGCTTATGAAGCATCTTCTGTGCTGGATGCTGTTCCAGGTGGCAGGATACAGCAGTGAATGACACAGGCCCAAATCTCTGCCCCCCTGGGTAAGTGGGGGCTTGTTAGCAGAGACAGGACTTCCTTATAGACATCTCTGTCATCTGGATGTTTCATCCCCAGCCCAGCCTCTCTCCAGGGCTCCAGGCCCACTGTCCTGTCCCCAGGCAGGGGAATGCCTGGTGCTCAGCACAGACCTCCCACCTCACCCGACACCGCTCCTCTCCTTGTTGGCCCCGTTTCTGCCACAAGTGGCCAGCAGCTGTCTTGAAAACTGAGTCTGTGTTGACACCCTTCCCCGCTGACCACCTACCACAGGCTGCGTCCCGCTGCTCCGCGCCCCCTCCTCTGCATCGCCAGTCCCCCTCCCTGGTCCGGCCCTGTCACCTCATTCCAGACGCCTCTCCCCACTCCCCACGGGCTTTACCCCTGGGGTGTCTCCCCATTCCACACCCAACTCACGGCTGCCGGACCAAGCGTCCCAGCGACACTCTCCTCTGCCCAGGAGTCGGCAAGGGCTCCCTCCTGCCTCTGAACTTAAGCCCAAACTTTTAGGCTCGGCAGTCAGAGCTTTTCAAAGGGGTCCCTACTAGAGACTCTGCAGCTATCTGCCTGCGTCCAAACCCACGTCCTCTACTTGTTAGCTGTGTGAACGTGGGCAAGGGATTTACCTCCTCTGTGCCTCAGTTTCCTCTTCTGTAACAATGGGGATGATACCAGTGCCTACCTCATAAGGTTGCTGGGAGGATCAAAGGGGGTAGTGAAGCTCTTAGGATGGTGTCTGGAACACCTATAGTGTGCGATTGCTCTTAATTATTATCACCACTTCTAGTCCCTTCCTCCCCGAAGCCCCAGCCAGACAGAAAGATCGGCTCTTCCACTGCACACCCTTCTTCTTTGCCTCCGTGCCTTCGTCCATTCTGTTCCCTCTACCTGTGTGCCCTTCCTACTGCAAACCTCGTCTGCCCCTCAACATCTTGCCCGAGTACCGCCTCCTCCGTCGGCCCTCCCAGATCCTCCAGCTGGAAGGGCTCACGCCCACCTCTCAGCCCCACGGCATCTTGTCTAAAGCCATCCCACAGAAACAGCAGAGTCCTCTCTGCTCAGGAACGGTCCCTGGGACCATGTGCTGGGACCATGGAAATGTCAAGGGGGCCACCCTGTGGGGTGGAGCTGGAGCTGACGCCGGCAGGCGGGGACCAGGGAACCATCGGCTGAGGCGCTCATTTCCACCGACTGTAAATAACTCCAGATCTGAAACCACAGCAGAGGCCTGGATCGCGCCAGGGGGAGTAAGATAATCGTTGTGGGGTGAGAGGGCCCTGTATAAATAACTTCCCTGCCCCCTCGGGGCCTCTCGTGTGACAGGCGGGCCGCAGGGAGAGGCTGTGCAGCGTCCTCCAGCTGAACTCGGGGCCTTTGTCGGACCCAGGCTGGGTGGACAGCTGAGGTTGTCCTAGCGCTAGAGAGGGTCCAGGCTGCAGTACTGAGCAACATCTCTCCCCCTCAGCCCACCCGATGGATGAGGAAACCGAGACTCAGGGAGGTGATGTCATCAGAAACTGGTGTCCAGACCCCTGGACCTCTGGGAGCCAGGGAACTGTGGCCAGGGGACACGCACGGGCCTGTGGAAGCCTGTGGGTAGGGGTCCGAAGCCACGTGGTAGGGACGGGCTGTGACGGGGCCTCAGCCACAGCCCAAGGCTCTGAGGTCACAGCCTTTCAGGGGACAGAGAGCTGGGGTCTGGCTGCGAGTCGGCCACCCTTTGCAGTCTGATGTCTGGCTGCGGGGGCGCTGGGGCTCACAGTTCCAGAATGGCTGCGTCTGGAGGAGCCTCAGAGACCAGCAGAGCCGCGCCCTGTATTTCCCACATGGGGAGACAGAGGCACAGGATTGGGGAGGAGCTTGGAGGGGGCCCCAGTCAACAAGGACCAAAGTCAGACTGGTCCCCACCTGAGTCCTGCCAGCTCAGAGCGTCCTCTCACACAGGTGAGGGGACTGAACGTCCTTTTCCTGCACCCCTGGGGGGCCCAGCACACGAGGCCTGACCACAGCTGGGGGCAGGGAGGCGGCTGCAAGACAACCCGCCCCCTCCACCAGGGCCCTGCGGGCCTGCACCCTGTGTGTTTTCCCTTTTAATCCACAGACCAGTGTGGACCCCGGGAGCTGGACACGCCCCAATCCATTCGACAGATGTCAGACCCGAGGCCTGAGAACTTATGTAACCTGGGCCCCAACCCAGGCTTGGAGACACTCTAGTTTAGCACCTTTCTTCCAGCATCGGAAGTTTCCAAAATTCTTTTCTTTTCTTTTTTCTGAATGCTTTGTTAAAAAAAAATCTTACCAGATGCTTCCCCATGCAAAACAGATAAAAAAAGGAGCAGCCCTGGTACACGGTGGGGCAGGACGCCCAGAGCCCCACCCACTCAGCATCTCCCTGCCTCCTGCGGAACCCCAGGGAACCCAGTATGAGAACTACCTCCCAAGCCTCAGCTTCCCTGTGTTTAGCCAGTTCTTTGGTTTACTGGCCCTGGAGAGGAGCTGTGTTCAGGGCCTCCCCCTCCCCGAGCTCACGGCTCAGTTAGCACTCACACGGAGAGCATTATCACCCAAGCTGCACACACAGCAGGAGAAAACCAACAAAAACCAGAGTCTAAAAATCAGTCCACAGTCTGTGGGCTGGAGTCCTCTGCCCTTTAGATACAGCCGAGGCCCCAGGCTCAGGGGATTCCTCACTTCTCCCCATGCACAGCCAGTGCTTGCCTCAGGGCCTTTGCTCATGCTGCTTCCCACCGCTAAGAATGTGCTCTCCTCCCCATCTCTGCATATTCTACTCCTTCCTGTCCCAGATTTGGCTCAGAGGCAGCCTCTCCCAGTGTGGCCTCTGGTCAGGCAGGGGTCGCCCCCTCCTCCGACCTTCAGCACGCTCCCTCTTGCCGCAGAGTTATTTTTGTCAACAGGAGGCAGTAGATTAAGGAGGTTACGTGTGCACATTCTGGAGCGAGCCTGCCTGGGGACCAGTCCTGGCTGGGCTCCTCGTTCGTGGTGGTGCCCTGTGCCTCGATTTCCTCATCTGTAAGCTGGGGATACGAACAGCTCCTGCTTCACAGGGGTTTGCAAAGATTAAACGAGGCGATGCCGCAAAGCTTCTGCAGAGAGCCTGGCTGGCCGTGAGTGCTCAGGCTGGGCTAAGAGTCTCTAGCGTCTGTTGGACTGCCGTCACGGCCAGGAACCAGCAACACAGCTAGACGGGGAGAGTCTCTGGGCGGCGGCAGGTTACAGCCCAGCTCTGCCTCCCTCTTTCCTGGGCGTCTCTGGGGAGCCCTGGAGGGGACAGGCTTCTGGAGGGGCTCCTCCTCGCCCCCTCTGGCTGGCCTGAGTCCTGGCCCCCGCCCGGCTGCCATCTTTCCTGCTGGTCCCTGCCTGCTTCTGCGCCCCTGAAGCTGTCTCCTGTCTGAAAATCTTCCCCCTCTGCCCCTGCTCCTTGGACCCAGAGGGAAGATCCTGGAAGGCTGTCCCGGCCCTGTCGCACCAACGCTGCTCCTGAGGAGCAGACGGAACCTCTCTTCCCAGAGGAACAATGTGGCCCAAGCCTGCGCATAGTAGGTACACAACACATACTGGTTCAACAAATGAATGTGTGTCAGCCCACACCTCTGCCCGGCATGGGAGAGGCGGAGGAAGCACTGGGGATGTGCATTGAACACCTGTATATGTTGGTTCTGGGAGGCGGGCATTATTTTCATACCATTTACAGGTAGGGAAACTGAGGCTCAGAGGGAGGGAGTGACTTGCTCCAGGTCTTGGTGGCGGAGCTGGGACAGTCCAGAGTTAATGCTCCTCTCATTCCTTCTCTTTTCTGAGCACGCAGCAGGCA
Organism: Equus quagga; assembly: GCF_021613505.1. Lineage (NCBI taxonomy): Eukaryota > Metazoa > Chordata > Mammalia > Perissodactyla > Equidae > Equus > Equus quagga. The sequence continues at coordinate 105,398,023 of NC_060267.1, read as the reverse complement.
CTTAGCGTCCAGACCACATTTATTCTGCAAAGCAAAGATGCTTTCAGAGCAAGAATTGGGGCCCACGTCCTCTCAGAGCCTTTGTTTCCCGCTCCAGGAGCTGCTGTGAGGACCACGCGAGTCGATGCGTCGCAAGGGCCTGGCCCTGATGAGTGTGAACTCAGGGAACCACAGTCACGGGGTGGCTTCGGCATTTAGACTTTTGTGTGGTGGGTCTGCCTCCCCCACCGCCCACGTCCCCCACCCCTCTGGGTGCCTGGCTGTCGAAGCTTCTCCAAGGCCCAGCGGCGCCATCCGTGGGCCACAAAGTCCCTCTAGTCCTGCTGGACTCCATGCGGCGGTCAGCTGGAGGTCAGGCCCTCTCCCTCCCCGTCCTGCCTCCCCTGGCCACCCCAGGCCCGAAGGACGGCTTGCCCAGCAGACTCGGCTGCCCCGGCCTGGGAAACGGAGAGCAGGCCTCAGTCAACGTGTGGGTTTGTTGGTGATTCGCAAAGACGTGCGGGTGGCATTCTGGAACGCGTCCACACGTGAGTCATCAGACCTTCACAGAAAGCTGTGCTTTTAAAGGATTTATTTTTCCTGATTGGGGTGTGTGTGTGTGTGTGTGTGTGTGTGTGTGTGTGTGTAAGCACTGCAAATCCAATACGGGGTGGACTTTTTTCTTTCTAACCCAGAGCCTCGCACGTGCCATCTAAGCCCACTGAGCTGCCCAGATAAGATGCCTTTCTCTTCTCCACCAATTTACACCCAGCTTGTCCCTTAAAGTCCCTGGTGTGGCACCTGTCCTATGACACTGGCACCGGCCCTTTACGCATGTTACCCTGACCCTTACAGCAACCGTATGAGAGAGGCACTGTTATTATTCCCGGGCACCAATCAGGAAACTGAGGCACAGAGAAGTTAGACAACCGGCCCAACGTTCCACAGCTGGAAAAGAAGTGGAGCCAGGATTCGACCATGACACCAAGTTGGGCTCTTCACTTCTGGGACACTGGCTGTGGACCAGCCTCGCCCGGACAGGCCCGGCTTATGCCCACGACCCTGGGTGATTACTCCCAGGGCTGCGGTTTGGCTGTGGTCACTCCGAATCTGGTGCTCCTGGATCCGGCCCTTCTCCCCAGCTGCCTCCTTGATTCTGTCCTTTCTCGCCCTCCAGGCCGAGCACCCCTCAGAGGCATGGAGCACAGCTGTTCTTCACCCAGGCCCTCCTCAGCACGCGCACAGTAGGGGCCCTCCACACAGTAGGCCCACAAGCATACGTGGCTTGTTCTCCATCCCCTGCGCTTCCCCAGTCTCCATGTGATCTGAGGAACCAACCCGCCCACTCTGGGGTGAGCATGTGAGCTGGTCCGACCTATTAGCCGAGTTCATCCTCTGGCCACAGGGATGGTTCAAGACTGGCCATGTGACTCCAGGTGGCCCAGTGAGAGTCTGTTCTCAGACTTAAAGGGGGGCACCCTGAGAAAGAGGTGCCTTTAGCTGTGGGGCGGCTGGGATGGGAGGCTGTTAGCCTGAAGTGGCTGGGGCCCCCATGAGGTGAGGGCCTGCCTGAGAATGAAGCCAACGCAGAGGACGGTGGAGGCGAAAGATGGCAGGAGAAGGACGGACAAAGGTCTGCTGCAGCACTGGAGGCCCTGGATCCAGCCACACCTGACAGCAGAACAGCCCCTGGACTTTTCAGTTGCACAAACCAGAACATCTCTTTTTTTGACTAAGCCACTTTGAGATGAATTTCTATCAAATAGAATCCTAACAGATAGAAACCGTCAGTAAATACCAGAAGATGAGGATTCTTTTGTAGAAAACTTTCAAAGCAGTTTCGACTCACTATCTCAAAATGGCAGAGGGAAGTAACACAATGCCCGTTTTACAGATAAGAAAACTGAGGTCATGAGCCTGCTTGGTGACAGAGGCGAGTCCAGGAGGTCTCCCCTGTCTCAGTGCCTTCCGTCCTCCAGCCCTGCGTGCATCTCTGAGCAGGTGGCTTCCTTTCCTGAGCCTCTTAAATACTGTGATGAGTTTCTCTCCTCCAGGCATCACACCTGCCACAGTCCTGGGCCGGAAAACGGAGCCTGGGTCACTTCATATGAAGACCCGGGGGGAGGCGCTCTTGCTCATCTCTGGCCAGGCTGCGAACTCCCCACATGGACCCCGTGTCTGAGTGGCCCCCAGCTTCACCCTGCCTGGGACACTGCTGGATCTGTGGCTGCCTCAGTTTCCCTGTCTACCCCTTAGGGCCCCAGCAATCCTTGCCGAGATGGAGTACACAGAGAAATAGGGCGGCACAATGACAAACGGAGGCCCCCACTCTCTACTTTCACACCCTCCCCTGTGCCCAGCTGGTGGCGGCTCGGGGATGACATGGACCCCGCCAAGTCCGAGAGGCGTTCTCACTTAACGTCACGTTTATGCAGCACGGGGCGCAATCCCCACGGTCTGTCTCCTGTCCTCCCCCCGCCCCTCTCTCTCCTCCACTCGGGCAGGCTGTAGGATTCATACAAAATTAACCGGAGGTTCCGTTTCACAACACTCCCAAGTATCCGGTTCCTCCCCCGCTGCTGCCCCATCTTCTTTGCTCCCTTTCCTCCCCCACCTGGAAACACGCGATGCGGGAGCACCCCATGGGGCCCGTCTCAGGCCCTGTCTGCCAGCCGAGGAGCAGGGTCAGGAAGTGAAGGATGAGGGCCGTGCGTGCCCAGCAGCTCATGACAGCACCACTCTGGGCTTGGGGAACAGAAGCCAATGGTTCCACGGGTGACACAAGGTGTCCTGTGTCCTGTCCCCAGGCTTCAGGGAGTGGCCGGGGTGTCCCCCACCACTTCTTTCTCCTTCCCTTCTTCCTTCCTGCCAGCATGTCACAAACCCCCGGGCACTGCACCAGGAGGAGAGTAACAAACAGCTCCTGCCTCCAGGGTCTCAGTGGCCACCCCAACTCCCACGACCCATCTTTCCAGACTCACTGCGAAGTCGTCTACTCCAGGAAGTCTCCTGTGACAGCACAGTAACTCTCTGTCGGGCACCGTCTTATTTAATTGCCCAATTCTTTCATGCATGTTGTTTCTTAAAAGAATATTTGGGGACAATAATAACAATGACAATGAGCATCATTCTGTAAGTGTCTGGGGTCTGCCATACTCGGCACCGAGGCCCTCCTGTGGATTATCCGATCCAACACTCACACATCCTGTGAGGTGGGGGCACGATCACCCCCACTTCACAGACGAGGCAATGAAGGCTCGGAGAGGTTACCCTGAGCTCTCCCAGTGTCCCTTGAAGAGTAAGCCAGTCAGGGTTCCAACCCGAGTCTCTGGGGCTCTACCATCCTAGGCTGGAAGGGTGTGGAAGGAGAGGGAGCCGGGAAGGACAAGCAGGGAAAGGCATTAGCAGAATGGAACAGAACCAAGAGCGGGAGAGGAAGGGAATGGAGCCCAGATGCGGGCGAGGCCCCCTTGGCCTCACAGGGGCCAGGTTTCCTTCAGGTGGAAAACCCAACAGTGCCAGCCCCTGGGAGCTGAGTCCATGGCCTGTGCCGGCAGCACACAGAGCCCTGGGTGGGAGCTTATTTCCACTGCTTCAAACCCCCTCTATCACTTGCAGAGACCTTTCTGGCTAAATTAGCTGATGTGACCAGGAAGGCTGATTTATGCGTAGCCCGAGCAGCTTCCTGTAGGGTGACTCAGAGGCCGGGCTCCCTGCCCACGTCAGCAGATTAGGGGCAGGGGGTGCGGGGAACAGCCAACCTGAGTCCTTTCTGGAGCTGGCACAACCCCAGACCACGTGGCTATTAAGTTGGGGGCTGGAGGCCAAACATTTCTTTAAATTAGAAGCGGGCCAAACAGGGCAGGTCAAGTGCTGCACATGAGAGAGAACAAAGCAAAGCTCCCCGGTGGCCCCCACGCAGGCGCTCATCAGTCAGAGAGTGGCCTCAGAGGACCGTTCCCAGGTGCACACGCTGGGCTCGGGGCCGTGGGCACACCTGGTGTGATGGCCGGTGGGGCTGTTATTCAGAGTTTGCTCTGATGTGAACCGTGGTGCCGACGTCGAGCCCCCGGCTCCCATCTGTAAAATGGGATAACCACCGTGCTTCCAGGAACACGTGTAACCAGGAAGCAGGACAGCCTGGTGAGCAGCGCTGCACCACTGGGGACACTGGCCAGGGTTCTGCAAGAGTCAGACTCCGGCTGTTCTGGAGAATGTGACTGCTTCTTCCAGAGGAGTGATAGTCACAATGAAAACAACAAGGGCCGACACTGGTTGAGCACTTATGTGTGGGGCACTCGCCCTGACCTCATGCAATACTCACGGCCCGTTTTACTGATGGGGAAACAGGTGTCTGGTCTCCAAGGCTGATCCTAGCACTGCCCAAGCGTCAGGTGCTGTCCTAAGCTACCTCACCTTGTCCTCACCGTGACCCTATGAAGCAGCCACTGTTACTATCCCCATTTTGCAGAAGAGGAAACTGAGGCACAGAGAGGTTGAGTAACGTTCCAGAGCTGGTAAATGGCAGAGCAGGATTTGAACCCAGGCTGCCCAAGTCTGGGGTCTGCAGCATTATGCTGTTCCGCCCCTCCCCAAGGCTCTTGCAGCTCCACTGGGAGGCCCCTTCTGGGACCAGTGCATCAGAGGCTCTGGGGAATCCTCCTACGCACTCTCCTCCTTCTCGGGATCTTTCCCATTGGAGATCTCATTTGGTCACAAAAAATTAGGGAACCAAGGCCTGGGGAGGTCAGACAAAAGGCTGAAAGCTGCACCCACAGGGCAGACGAGAGGCAGAGCTACAGACAAAGCTGTCATCATTCTTTCCACTTACAGATGAGAAAACCGAGGCCCCTTCATTTTTCACATAACGCCTGACTTCTTGCAGCACACCGGTATTCGATGGAATTCCGTCTAAGAAACTCTGCTCTCTGCCATGCTACGTGCTTTCCCTTCTCTTTCCTTCATGGCCAAAGTTGAACACCTTCTCCAGGAAGCCTTCCTTGACCTTCACAGCCCACCCGCCTCACCTCTCCTCTGAGCTCCGAGGCCTTGCTGCTCTGAGTCTGGATTATCTGCTCAGACGTCTGAGCTGCTCCCTGTGGGCTGGGACTCAGTGCCCATGTCTCAGGGTTTTACTGGGCAATTATCCATCCTCCTCTGTGCTAGGTTCCAGGCTGGGCAACAGACGTAGAGAGGAGCGGGGCAGGACTCCTGCCTCAGTGTGCTCATGCTCCCCAGAAGGACACAGGGGACACAACGAGCCAGCTGGTAATGGCCCTGCACAGTGCCGGAGTGCAGCCACACACTGCTCCACGTCCCAGGGTCTGAGAGCCCGTCAGGTGGGCGGGGAGGGCAGACGTCTTAACCCGGGGTCCATGGCCTGGCTTTGAGGGGCTCTGTGAACCTGCCGACGGTGTGAGCTCCATCTGTTGCATGCACTTGGCTGTTTTTCTGCGGAGAGGGGCCATGGCTTCCATCAGGCCCTCAACAGAGTCCGGGGCCCAGAGACACTTGAATTCCTAACTCAGGAGACTCTCCTGGTCCCACACAAAAGGCAAAGACCACGGACCCACCCTGCTTCCCAGCAGGCCATGTGTGCCGACCTAACGGCAACAGGGAGCCTGGGCCATCCTGCCACAGACTGGTGGTCGCACAAGGCTGGCCCAGAAGCCCCCAGGTGGAGCCCGCTGCCTTCTCAGGGCCCCATGTGGGCCTTCTCAAGCCCTGACCTAGACTTGCACAGAAAAGATGCTTCCCCTCTTTCCACCCTCCCTGACAAAACAAAACTAAACACCGAGAAAGAAAGGTGTTTCTAAACCGCCCGGGCTCAGCACGCGGGCCCGAGTCAGAGATGGCAGCCAATCTGCGATGGAGGACCAGTCTTAGCTTTTCCTCCTGACCCAAGAGAGGAGGGCCCCAGACACAGCGGGTGCGGGCACAGCAATCACTGGGTGGACCGCTTGGCCCCAGCTGGGCGGCTGGGTCCACAAGCAGCCTGGGCAGGAAATGGGTCCAGGGTTGGTGCCCACCAGTGCCCAGGCACAGGGGCTGGAGTTAGGGGACAGTGTAGGAGAGACGCCCAATCTCAGAGTTCTAAACTGTCATATGGGGATAATAATTCAGATACATGGGGAAGGGACTGCTACTCGCTCTCCTTAGAATAATAATGGCTGCCACTTACTGAGTGCCTACTGTATGCTCAGGCCTCCACTAGGCACTGTGAGGTAGGCACTGGACCCATTTTCCAGAGGAAGAAACTGAGGCTCGGTGCAGCCTCTTTGCACAAAGCAGGAGGATTGGGGAACGCCAGGCGGAGCCTCACATCCACGTCTTTTGGGTTCATGTCGGGAACTCTTCTCCCTCATGTGAGGGGAAGGCAGCTGTGAGGATGGAGACCTAAACTCTGAGCTCTGGTGCCCAAGCTGGGCTGGTTTTTCTTCTCTCGGCCTCGTGGCAGATGGCCTGGCTTTTGTTGCTCCAGAGGAGCCCCAGGAAGCTGAGATCCTCTCTTTCCAGAGGTCCCAGGCCTGCTCATTTTGGCAGTTGCAAGAAAGCCCAACACTCATCTCCAGGGCAAGACACACATGGGCATCTGCCACCATTCCCGTGACAGCCCATCTTCCTGCCTGCGCTGTCTGCCCAGCCGATCCGCGGCCCACGGCCGCCCCAGAACCCCGACCAGAGCCAGGATTTGGGACAGTAGAACATGACGCAGCCCAGTGGCACAGGTTGGGGAGCTGGAATTGGCTGTGCGGCAACAATGCGGTGGTCTCAGGCTCAGATGAGGGGGGTCCTGGGGTCTGGGGAAGGGAGGGCGAGGCTGGGGGGCTGGACCCCAAAGTCCAACCACTGTGGACTGGGTGGAGCCCTGCCTGAGCCTGACTGCAGGCAAGCAAGGTGTGGGTCCTCTTCGGGCCCCACCTGCCTCCCTCCCGGCCCCGCCTTACAGTCTGGGCACCTCCCAGATTTCCAGGACGGTGAGCGACGCCTGTGCCAGTGGTGAGCTGCTATTTCGTGTTGATTCTGGCACCTGGTTTTAGAACATAGCCTTGACCCAGCTCTGTTCCCGCTGTGCTCTCTGCAGGTGTTTTGCATCACACCTCAACCCAGGATGGTGAGAAAACAGACTCCTCTTCCCTGACACATCCCAAGGGGCTGACCCTCAGCCAGAACACACTAGAATGGCTACACTGGCATTTCAGCTGTGTGCTAGGCATGCTTGTGGTTAAATATGAAATTGCCCCTGTGGCCTCCTGACACAGCAGCTGTCAGGGCCACAGCCTGGCTTCGAGTCTCCCACACCTACCTTCGACAGGTGAGGTTTTGAGGCGCCGGCAGATGGCTTCGGTGTCCCCATACGTCTCCTTGATCTTGACCACGGCCTCGGTGCCCCGCAACTCCATGAGGGAGCGCAGCTCCTCCATTGTGCACCCAAACTCGCCCCCATGGCTCGACTCATTTCTTTGGTTTTTGGAGTAAAAGTCGCTGTTGGTCATGTCACCCATGTTTGCCGCAGTCCCTGCTTGGGGTGGGACTGAGGGTCAGCGCCGGACCAGAGGCTGCAGGGCGATGGCTCCGTGTGGCTGTCCACAGCACAACCTCACTGGACGGCTGTGGCTCCTGGCTGCCGACTCCGGGTCCCAGGGGGCGGGGGTGCCTGAGGCGGGCTGGCGACAGCGGTGGCGAGCTCCAGGGGCCAGAGGGGCTCAGGGTTGTAAACCCAGGAGTCTCCATTCAGTGGGGCCCATGCTGCTCCCTGGAGCTTGCATCTACATGGTCAGGGGTGGCTGCTCCTGTGGGGGCAAGCACAGAGTGGTGACGGGGTCAGGAGCTGGAGGCCTCTTGGGAAGGTGCTCAGGAAGGCCCAGCCTGCACATGCTTGCACACACACCACCCCAAGTAACACCCACTGCACACACACACACCCTGACACGGGATTTTCATGCAACGCCCCATTACACTGGAAATACAAATGTACCAGGGCACTTCACAAAACACCACCCCCGAGGCCCAGCCTAACACACCCTCACAACACACTCAGCTCTCTAACTACATAACACGCTCACTTCACAACACGCACCCTGGGGTACACACACTCTCAGACACACACAGCTCAGGGTGCCCTGCAACACTCAACTCACCTACTTTTAGGGCCCACCCCACTGCCATACACACATGACAATACACGGCCCCCCATGCACACTGTCACACACAGTCACACCTCTAGGCACACATCTTAACATGCCCACCTCCTTCCCTCAGAAGTGCCTGTGCTCACAGCCCCTCTGCGCACACAGACCCTTATATCTCTCACCGTCCTCAACACGTTTACACATATCCCATGCCCACACAATCTGGGGCACACCCCACAAGTACATAGCTCTCAGGCTCCCCAGCAGAGATGCTCCCCCATCCAAGTTACCTATATCCGCAGATATACACTATTCTCCCCACTTGGGTCCCACAGGCATGGGGACGGGAGGGAGCCACCCATCTCCACCGGCAGCCCCCAACCACACTGATCAAGGCACTCAGCCTGGCCAGAGAAGCCAGCTCAGGCATATTCACCAGGACGTCCCTGAGCTCACAGCTTGGCCCCCAGTATGAGGTCGGGTCCACAGAGCCCTCACCTTGGGCTCCCCACAGTCCAGCACCATGGACAGCGGCTGCCACGTCCCTCTGACCGTCCAGGATGAGCAGAGAGTGGCGGCTTCTCTGCCCGCCAGGCCACCCTGCCGGGAGTGCGGCATCAGCGGGGCTGCCAGGAGAGAATCTGATCCGCCCCGACACCCAACACCGGTGGCCAAGTCCCGGCAAGCGTTGGGTGACAAAGGGCCCCTGCTGAGCTCGGCTGGACCTGGCACGAGGACTGGCCCCGCCCAGCAGCCGTGGACAGCTGGCCATCCCAAGTGCAGGACAGTGAGGAGAAAGGGGTTGGGGGAGCAAGACGGGACTGAGCTGTCTCTCCAGTCCCCCCTTCTCCCTCTCCTCTGCCCCCTCTCCCTCCTTTACAACTCTTTCCTCTTGCAGAGAAGTTTAGAGCAGGCGGCATTTTAAAGTTAATCTCATTTTCCCAGTGAGGAAGCTGAAGCTCAGAGAGAGAAAGGAACTTGTCCAAAGCCACACAGAGCAAGAGTGGAGGGAGCCCAGAGGTCGGCTGGTCTCCTGACTCTCAGCCCGGGGCTCCTTCCTCTTGCCCTAGGGGGCGCTCCCTCCATTCTCTCCGAAGAGTCGAGGCTGGAGAGTGGACTGTGCCTGACAGAGGCGAAGGACGCAGGGTCTGGAATCAGAGCAGCCCGGGTGCAAATCTGAGCTCCCCAAAATCCTGGCTGTGGGACCCTGGGCAAGTCTCTTCACTTTCCGAGGCTTGGTTTCCTCACCTGCAAGACAAGAGCCATTTTCTCCTGCCCCCCTGCTACCTCCAGCTTACTGGGAACTAATTATAAACCATGTCCAAATCTGGTGTGTTTCCTCCTCGGCTACAGGGCTTCCTAGCTGTGGGCCAGGGGGGGCTGGAGCCACAAGAGAGCCCTGTCATGCCTTCCAGGAGGGCATTTTTCCCAAGGTGGCAGGAGGAAGCCTTATTTTCACACTGGGGCTAACATGTATTTTAAGGAGTAGAACCATAAAGCAGACAGGATGCCTCGAGCAGAGACACGAGATGAAAGAAAGTGTCATTTTGGGTTCCCAGCCCATTCCTGCAGGAGCACTCATGCCCCTTGGCCACCCGAGCATGTACCATGCCTGGAGCCCATGAATTCTGACCCCAACAGAGTGCCCCTGGGAGGCTGAGGGGAGGCAGGGACCAGGGACACCTGTGTGTAGAGATGCTGTAGAAGTTAGCAGTAGGGGCTCCAGAAGCCACAGTCTCTGGGTTCAAATTCTGGCTCCTCCACCTCCCAGCAGAATGGGAGATAAATTAACTTTAGTTTCATTATCTTAAAAAAGGGAGAAGGAATAATAGTATCTATCTTACAGGTGTTATGAGGCTCAAAGGAGCTATGGAGAATACTTAGAACTGAGCTCAGCACACGGTAAGCACTCAGTGATTATTGTACATATTGCTAACCCCTACCACCACTTTATGAGATTGGCAGTCTCATTATTCCCATAGAATATATGGGCAAACTGAGGCCAAAAGAGGCGAAGTAACTTGCCCGAGGTCACACAGCGAGCAAGCAGGCGAGCTGGGATTAGAACTCGGGCAGTCTGCATCAGAGACTCACTCTTAATCAGGATGCTCTGCCACCTCCCCTGGTGAATCTCCCTCACGGGGGTTCTTACGATGCTTAAATGAAGTGCCGGATGCAAACGAAAGTGCTTGTGAACCACAAAGGACTTTCTAAACCCGAGGCGCTGTTTTCTCTCTGTCTCCCTGCTACCTGCGGCATGGCTCACGGGCACTGATAATTACATCTCTGCCAGCATGAGCTATGAGAATCGTTAGTGGTAATTATATTTGTGATGACAATAGAAGGCATGAGGTAATGGGCTTCTGGTGACTTTTAATGATTATTGTGTTAAGAGGAACAACGATCTTCAACCATCTATCCATGCATCTACCCATCCATCTATTTGTCTGTCCATGTGTCCATCCATCCACCCACCCATCCATCCATCCATCCTTCCATTCATCCGTCCAACCAATAATTGTGTTTCGGGAACCTACTCCACGTCAGGCACTGGATAATCCAGACATGGTCCCTGCCCTCCAGAAGCTGACACAGGGGAAGAGGGCCAATTAAATGAGTGAATTCTATAACATGACGGGTTTGGCATGAGGGGAGTCCCAGGTGCTGTGGACATTTAGAGCAGGAAGATCTGACCCGGCACAGGGTATCAGGAAAGATGTTTCCTCTCAATATGAGTAGGAAATATTTTTTCCTCAGCACGTTACGCAGGACTTAAACTAAAAGATGGACATGGAAGAAACCAAAATATACAACTGTCTGTTAGTAAGGAGCGACACGGTTAAAGGTATGGGAAGGGACCCGTGTGAGCATGTGCGGAGGGATGAAATTCTGGGATAACAAAATCGGTTAAAAATCAGAGCTCCATCCTTGTAGGTATTGATCTTAAACTTCCTTCTCTGAGATTTCCCACTGCAGCTGCCTTTTCTGACGTCCCCTGCCCCATCGCCTCCTGCTCCTGCAACTCATGGGCGGGTGCATGAGAGCACCCGTGTTCCGGGCATCTTGGTTTCCTTCTAAGTTGCAGAATTAATTTGGTACTTGATCTGACTGCGGGATTTGCTCAGTTTGAGAGTGTGAAGTCCACCGGCACAAAAGCACTTGTATGATGCCACAAGAATGACCTTCTGATGGAGCTGAAGACCTGGTAGTCTGTATAGAATCCGTCAGCTGCTCAAACCCTCCAGTCCTGCCTGACACCTGGGACAGAGCACTCTCCATCCCCGGGCCCTCATGACCCTGTCCTGCTCAGGGTAGTGTCCTTTCCTTGGGAGCCTTCCCTGGCCACCCATGGAATGCTCCTGACTCCCAGATGCCTCCTGGATCACAGCACACTTTACACTTTATTACTTGGGCCTGCTTAGCTGTCTCCCTTCCCCAGGAGCCTGAGAGCTCCGCGTGGGTAGCAGCCATAGTTATTTTGTACCTGGTATGGTGTCTGGCATCCAGAAGGTGCTCAATAAATGCTTGGTGAATGAATGCATATCGGATCAGTCCTTGGGTCATCCATCCATGGGAGGCCCTTGGACCTCAGTTTCCTCATCTGTAAAATGGGCTAGTGATTCCTACTCTGCCTGCCTTACAGATTTGCTGGGGATCAGAAAAGATATCAGAATCAACAGTATTATTTTTTTTCTTTAAGACGTGTCCCCTGCCCTCCACTTGTCAGTTTTAGTTTCCCTTCACTGTCATGAGGCACAGGCGTGAGGCTGAGGGCAGGCAGCTCCTCAGCCACAGCCCACCAGACTCTGATATCTTTGCTGCCTTGTCCAAACACCACGTGGGCCAACGCTCTACGCCTGATGGGTTCAATGAGCTGTGTGACCTTGGAGAAGTCACCTAACCTTGATGGGCCTCACTGCAAAGCGCAGTCCACACGTCTGTCTTACATGCTGCCATGAGGACCCACTGAGGCCCCCGTGTGTGTGCTCTTGGAGTGGCCTCCTGGCCCGGAGCAGACGCTCCACTTCTGCGCCTCCCCGCTCCCCGCCTCCCCATTATGAGCAAGTGCACCTCCCTTGCTGGTGCAACGAGCTTCATCTGCAGCCAGCTCTCAACCCCACACAGTCAGCCCTGCCCCACGTAACGGGCACACTGGCTGCCGAGGACGGAATGTGTCTCCGCCAGATTCCCATGTAGAAGCCCCCATCCCCGACGTGATGGTCTCTGGGGTCTCTGGGGGCCAGTTAGGTCATGAGGGTGGAGTGCCCACGAATGGGATTAGGGTTCTCATAAAAAAGATGCCCGAGATGATCTTTCTCGGCCGTGTGAGGACCCCGCGAGAAGATGGTCACCTGTGAGCCAGGAAGCGGCTCTCACTAGGAATGCAACCTGCCAGCACCTTGATCTTGGACTTCCAGCCTCCAGAACTGTGAGAAATAAATATGTGTTGTTTAAGGCACCCAGTCTACGGTATTCTATTATAGCAGCCTGAGCTGACTAAGACATGGGCCTAGACAGGGCACGTAGCCAGTGCTGGGCCCAGAGAGGGTGAGCAATGCTCTAGGGGTCACACAGCCAACTGAGGCCAGAGCACACCGAAAAGCGCCTCGCCGTTTTCCAAGCTCCAGCTGTGTAACCTTGACCAAGCCCCTTTCCTCCCTGGGCCTCAGTTTCCCCACGTGGAAAGAGAAGGGATCGGACTAGTGTTCTCTGGAGTCCCTTCAGGCTCTGAAGCACCAGGCCTTTCAGAATCCAGAGGAACATTCTGACAACATTGAATTTATGAATTTTGGTTTCATCTTATTAGCATTTAAATGACTCTGTATTGTTACATTTCAATGACTCAAGACCAGGTTAGGGGCGCCTTAATAAAAAGCCTCCGCCAGGAGGGACCCCGGCAGAGGACAAGCAATGTTTTTTGCTGGAGTTAATTTTACATAGAAGGAATCTATCTTTCGAAGGAAGGATTAAAAAAAGCCAAAACCCCAAACTAACCGCTTTTTAAATCCTAACTGAAGGATGGTAGCTGGGCCAATCGCAAATGAATTATGCGCTAAAAATAACTTTCAGATGCCGAATCCTTCTGTTTTAGGATGTGCTGAATTTAAACGCCACCTTAATAAGTATTTTTAAAGTCACCTTTTCCTTTGAATCATCCCTGGCAGCAGTGACAGATGCGGGGACACAGGCCACGTCTGGAGACCCCGGGTGATGAGGCCTGGCTCTGCCATTTGATGGTTGTGTGGCTGGGACGTTGCTCCTAAGCCCTCCCTGTGCCTCAGTGTCCTGCCCCTCAAACAGAGCCAGCCGCGGAGCTGGCCTCCTGGGGTTTGTGAGGACTCACTGAGGCAGAGCTCAGCCCAGTTCCTGGCACAGAGGAGGAACTTGCTGAATGGGCACTGTTCCTATGAGGACAACTTAACTCACTCCCCGGCCTCTCCTCTGCTCAGCTGGACTCTCCTCTCCTCTGCCGCCATGCTTAATGCAGAACGCAGGCCGAATGCGCCAAATCCACAAGGCCTGGCCCTGCTCGGAAGGCAAGGGAGGCTCCTGGCTTGTTGGCACCGCATGCAAGGCTGGCCTCCCCTCTGCTCTGGTCCTGACTGACCAGTTCCCATGGGTAGGACATTTCCTTTCCTCTCCTGGATGCAAACTCTGGCCTTTCTGTAGGGCCCCTGCCCCAGCGATGGGGACCCTCCTGCTTGGCACCAACCCAGAGAAACGGGGGAGCTCAGCTGGCAGCCAGGGGCAGAGGACAACTGCTCCTCCCTCAGCCTCACCCGGGGAGGTGTAGCCACTGCCTTAGATGCCTCGTCTAGGGAGGGAGTGTTCTGGGTGTGTGTGCGCATGCGTGAGAAGGAGAGAGCCTGATGGCTCTGGAGTGACTACGTGAGTGTGCAAGATCAGTGTGAACGTGTTACAGTGGACGTTAAGCACAGCCAGTCCATAGTCTGGGGGCACACCTGAGTCACAAAGAGTGTGAAAATGCCAGTGTAGGGTTGGGCCTGTAAGTGACTTTTTGTGTGAATGTCAGAGGGTCCCTGTGGCATGGCAGCAGATGGGAGCTTACTGTGGATGACCCTGAAGGACAATGTTTGCTGTGCAGATCGACTAGAGTATGTGAGCATGAGTACGTGTCTGTGAGTGCGAGTGAGCCACAGATGTCTGTGTCCACACGTGTCTCTGAGTGTGCAAGCCCCACGGTGTGTGAGTGTGGGTATGCATCAAAGCTGACAATGCCAGTCTCTTTGCATTCTCACAGTTGAGGAGAGAGAATGGGGAAGCAGGAAGGGAATTGAAAATGAATACCTCAGAAGCAAATTTAGTGCTATTTTTAGAAAACTATCCTGTTAACCAGAAAAGGAAAATCTAAAAAGAAAAAAAAAATCCCGCAGAAACAGCCACACATCAGCCTTGAAGGCAAGGATGGTGGAAGCAGGGCCAGAGGGTGCACTATTAGGGCCCAGAGCTTCTCACAGAGCTTCTCACCCTCCTGCCTGGCCTGGGGGAGGGCAAGTTCAGCCCTTAGCTTCCCACCAGGGTCAACTCCCTCCGCTGCCCCCTGTTCCCCAGAGGAGTTGCCAATGTTAGATGATAGTAAAAAAAACCCTCATTTCTGGTCCTACAGCCACCTCACATACCCACTCATCCACCCACCCATCCATCCATCCATCCATCCATCCATCCATTCATCCGTCCATCCACCCATCTACCCGTCCACTCATCTATCCATCCCATCTACCCATCCACCCATCCATCCACCCATCTACCCATCCACCCATCCGTCCACCCATCTACCCATCCCTCCATCTGTCCATGCATCTATCCATCCATACATCCATCAGCTGTCCATCTATCCATCCATCTACTCATCCGTCTGTCCATCCATCCATGAGCTGTCCATCCATCTGTCCATCTCTCCATCCTTGCATCCATTCACCCATCGAATAAACCTAAGGAGGTGCATCTCAGGCCCTGCCCCCGAGCATTGGGATTTTGAAGAGAGCAAAGGAGGTGCTCAGATCCTCCTTCCCACTGTTTAAAGTCTGCTCACTCTGCCACAAAGAGCATCCAATAGCCCCATGGTCAGGCTCTGCAGGCTGAGTTGGGTGATTCCTGCACAACTTTTGCTTCAGATTTTGGTAGGATGTAACCAATGACACTGGAAACCAGATTCGCTGGGTCCTGATCTTGGCTTGACCACTACTATTAACAGAGACTGCTTAGCAAATGCTTCCATGGGCTGTGTGGTTTCACTGTCTCTGCCTTACAGGAGAGGAAGCTGGGGCTCAGAGAGGTTACAGATGGCCAAGGAAATACAGACCGGACTTGGCATAGTTTAAATACGCCTGCTGCCTCTCCTCTGCGTCCCACTGCCTTCCGCCGGTTTGCAGTACGGCCTTGCACCAGGGCCTTCTCCCCTGTGCTTCTGTTTCCTCCTCTGTAAAGTGGTGGGGGGGGGGGGGGGGGCGTTGGACAGATACTCAGTCTCAAAGGGCATTTCAGAGCCATCCTCAAGGAGGCTCCCATCACCTGATACTTGCTTCTTGGGACACACGCTCTTCCCTGGGCCTCCATGCTGCCCTGTTGTCCCCAGCAGGAGCAGCTATTCTGATTGATGCCAAGCTCTGCTTGGCTGGAGGCTGAAGGAAGGAGAAGTGGCCCTAGAACTGGGGAGTCACAGCTGATCAAAATTCACCTGCTGCCTATGACATCCGCTGCCCTCCCTCTGGCCTCTGCAAGGCACCGTCTGCCTTCCAAGACACTTTATGTGCTCCTTGCTTAGAAATCTTTTCTTAAGAAAATCCTTGACAGTTTTCTCATGAAGCCCAAACAGTAAAGTCACCAGAAGCCAGAGGCAAGAAAGCCTAGTTGAGGCAAAAAAGTGTTGGGGCAGACTTTGCTTTGGGCTGCAAGAGAGGGGACATGCACTGAGAAGGCTGGGGACAGTGGCTTTGCCTGGACCAGCCTCTCTGGACATTGTTCTCTGATTTCAGCCAAATGCCTTGAACACATCCCGAGCCTCAGCTCTAGCCCTGTCCAACTCTTCTGACAGCGGCACTGAACTTCCTGGGGCCCTCTCTGCAGTCCTGGCTGTCCCCAGCCTCCAGATCCTGACTGACTATGGGGACGCTGTCCCCTCTTGTCTTCATCTGCCTCCTTCTCTTTACCCCCTGCTCTGTCCCCAAGGATTACAAGCAGAGGCCTGAAGAAAAGACAAAAAATGATGATAACAGCAACACTTTGATCACACCTACTATGTGTCAAGCACCATTTTACACACTTTATGCTTGTTATCTCATTTAATCCTTCACAACAACCCCATAACACAGGTACTGCCAGCACCCCTGTTTTACAGAGGGAGAAAGAGTGCAGTGATAGTGTAATGTCCTTTGGTTGGGGTTGGCAGAAAACTCTCAAAGATTTTTTAAAGGGAAGATTTGTAAACAAGAAGCACAGAGCGTACAAATCTAGGAGGGCAGAAGCTGCCATGCAGAGGCCCAAGGGGGGCGGGTAGCAAATGTCAAGGGCAGCAGGTGAATTCTGATCAGCTAGTGATCAAACACACACACAGACACTCTTAAGGGCCCCCCAGGCTCACTCACATCCCTCTCTCCACCAGACCAGGCTCCTGCCTTTTTTCCTAGTTTCTATAGTGAAGCACAGGGTTCTGCTGTGTCAGTGCTCTGATCACACACGACAGGTCACTGGCTGGTTGGTGAGTCCTCAGGCTTCACCTCTGACCGTGGAGGGTTGAGGCCCAGAGTGCTGTCTCTGGGGATGAAGTGCTGATGGATGGATGGAGGTGGGTGCTGGAGAGGGATTGGGTAGCTGAGGTCAGAGAACCTGATACCTGTAGGTGTCCCTCTCCCCTGCAGGCTCATCAGCAGGGGCTGGAGTGAGCACTGTCCACGTAGTCAGGTGCTGACTGACAGCCCCCCTGGGGAGGACAAAGAAGCGGGCACAGAGGAACCATCTCCACTGGGAGCTGTCCCCAAGGCCACAGTGCTGACTGGGGATGTGGGGTGGGCTTTAAGGACCACGTGCCAAGGAGCTGTCCATGTGCTTTGGTGCTGACGTAGAGCAAAGGGTTCTAAGTGCCCTAGGAGCTTTCCAGTACGGTAGTGCTGACTGACGGAGCGTGGAGTTGCAGACCCTGAGGAGTTGGGTGTGGGTGGAGTGGGGAGGGCACAGGGCCTTTTCCATGAGCTCTGTGAGCAGGCATGGGAAGCTGACCCCAGATATTTGGTACTGACACTCAAAGCCTGGTTCTCTGGCAGTGAGGTGTCCCAGTCAGCAGGCCTGAGCCAACAAAATGACACTACATAAAAGGCCATTCATGGACACTCATGTGCATACACAGAAGACCCACCGGGCCCATCAGTGCCATCTGTCATCAACGCCAGAAATCCCACCATCAGTGATCCATTCTTTTGCATTGTGCGTGGTCCTTTCCCTCTGGTTCCTGCCAGGACCACATTTAAGTGGTGGCATCTCAGTCTGAATTTTTAAAATTCTTTCCTCCACAGAGTGGAGGAGGGATATTCATCTACAGACGTGCCAGGGGATGAGTCTAAGTTGGGAGATTACTTTTGAATAGCTGAGTGAGTCCTTTGGGGTCCAGACCAGAGAAGCAGGAAGCTAAGGTGTGGGGGAAAGTCATTCTGCATGGCCTGAGAATGCAGAGGACAGGAGACAAAACTATATGGAGAGGGAGGAAAAAAAGCAGAAAAGCAGAACTCCTGGATTTGAGAGAGGAGGGGAGTCAGAATGACGCAGGCACTGGCCCAGGTTGGTGTATGTATGTGGGAGGGTGTTTTTTAGATTCTATTTCTCACTACTGTGGCCAGTCTCCTCGGCGAGAGCAGAGCTGTCGCTGGTTTGGTGCCTGTGCACTCACTGCCTTCCATGCCCGAGCCCTGGTTCTCTCCCCTGGAGTCTCTCTAGTGGGAAGCCAGACATGTCTGTCATGCCACCACCTTGGCATCAGACTTGAAGGAGGTGAATCAAAAGGCCAGGAGACCAGAGGCGGAGCTAAGGGCAGGAGAGTGAGTAGAGGTCTGTACCTGGCCTGCAGCCTCCCCTGCGGCCAATGTTTCCTCTCTGTCCTCTCCTGATAAAGGCTTCTCTGGGTGGAGCTCAGGGACCCCAGGGCAGGGCTGCTCAAAGTGTGGTTCCCCGAGGGCCACCTGTGTTGGCATCGCTTGGAGGCTGGTTGAAATGCAGATCCTCAGCCCCAAGCCTCCCGAGACGAATCAGGCTCGGGTGATGGGGGCTGGGAATTTTAAACAAGCAGAACCACTGCCCAAGAGCTTTGGGGCTCCCATTCCAGCCCTTCTTTTGGCTCTCTTCCTCTTGTAGCCAAAACTCTCCTGGTTCTGGGTTCTAGAATCCTTCCCAACCTCTGGCTCAAAATCACCTCTGGCTCCCTGTCCCTGACCATCCAAATGCCACTTCCTGCTAGGCCAGGCTCTTGGGTGGTTTCTGGGGACATCTCCTACCGGCTGACACCAGGGCCCTTCTCAGTCTTCAAGCTCTTGCCTATGGCTGACCACCCCTCACCCCTACTTCTCACGCTCCTGGGACTTCTCTGGCCATGTCTTTCCAGGGATCTGCATGGCTTCTTGGTTTGGGGTCAACTGTAGGCTTTTCCCATGGTCCTTCCTTGACCTTCTTAATGCCCTGGGCAATGTCACCCATCTGGCATCAACTCTCATCCTAACATGGATGGTTTCCAGACATTTCCACTCTGCCCCTTTCTCCAAGCTCTAGAGCCAACCCTCCCCTGACTGCCCAGTGTCCCCTCTGAAGGTCCTCCAGGCCTCAGACTCCCTCAAATGTCCCCATCCTTCTGTGACCCCTGTCACTTATGGCATCTAATGCACCCTCCCAGGTCCTCAGAGTAGGTCTATCAGGGTCACCCTTGACTCTGTTCCCTTCTTCCCGTCCAATCAGGTACCCAGACCCAGGGAAGAGTGCAGTAAGGGCTCAGGCTCCCTCCTCTTCCTCGCCTCCCTGGGCTCTTGACTGTAGTTCAGGTTCCTCATCCACAACCTCCCCTACTTCACTGTTCCCAAAGTGATGCTAATGGTGACTCCCATTTACTGAGTGGCCTCCATGTGTCAGGAACGGTGTTAGGCTCTGAACATACCTTATCCTAGAACAACCCCATGAGGTAGGCATTATTATGTCTATTGTACAGATGAGGAAACCGAGGCTCCGAGAGGTGAAGTAACATCATGCCCAAGGTCACACAGATAACCAGTGGCAAAGCTGGGAGTAAACTGGGATCTGTCTGACTCTAAAACCACCATATTTTGCTGCCTCTCGGGTGTGAGCATGGCACTCTCTGGATTAAAAACCGTCGCTGGCTCCCTGGTGCCTATTTAAAACAAACATATTCATGACCATGGCATCCAGGATCCTGCCTGACTGGCATGGAGCCAGCTTCCCTGGGCTCTGGTCTAAGAGAATTTCTAGCATTTCCCAAACAACTAATGCAGGCTCTCACCTCTCACCCTTTGCAAACTCTGTTCCCTCTACCCAGGACAGTCTACACCTGCTTTTCCGTTTATCAACACATTCCTCTCCAAGGCCTGGACCCGAAGCCAACTTCTCCAGGTCCACTGCTCCAAATTTCAAGTCCTCTCCACCACCAGCCCAGCCCGTGCGGCTCACTCCTCGACTGTGCAGCCTCCACCCTCAGTCTCAGGGTGGGTTTTGTTAGCCTGCCTCCCCCTTGACCATGAACTCCCTGAGGACAGGGCCTCCCCAGGCCCCCAGCACAGGACAGACCTCCGCCAATGTTGGTTCCATGACTGAGAAAGCAATCTGAGTATGGAAGGACACTGGGGACAGTGAATCTTAGGGTGCAGTCTGCATCAGAAAAGAGGAAACTGGTCAGCCAGACGGTAGAGGAGCTGATGTCGAATGCACCCAGGTGGCGGGCCACAGCCTCACAGGCATCACATCGGCAAACCTGTACCTGGACCCCATGAAGGAGCTGCTATGGCACCCCATGTGCATACGAGCGGACGGAGCCTTCACCAGGTTAAGAGGTTGCCCAGGGTCATGTAGCTGTTGGATCTGAAGCCAGGCAGTCTGCTATCAGAGCCCCCGCTTTCATCACCAGCCAAAGTCCCTCCCGAGGTGACTCAGAAGCCCTAGGAGGTGGCAGCTCAGATGGTGGGACACACTGAAGCGTTCGGGGTCTGGTGGGAAGATGTCTCAGCACAGGACGCCCCCCCACGCCGAGCTTGTCCTATGTGTTGGCCGCCTTGGCCCTGGAGCCACCCCACTGGCAGTCCCAGCCCCAGATCCCAGAAGCCCATGTCCTGTGGGGCCGAGAGTCTCTTCAGTGCCCCATCCAGCAGGCTGGCGTGCTGATCAGTGGCCATCCCAGCCAGTCAGCGCTGCAGCTCTCCCCCTGACTTGGCATGGCTGTCCTGGCCACTGCGGAGACGAACAGAATCCACCGGCACCTTGAACAGACGGTGCCACTTCTAAAAATAATGCCGCACCACGCTCCCCTCCCCAGCACAGCCAAGTCCCGGCGACAGAAGGGGGTGCGGGTGGGGGCGGGGGCCGCTAGCTACGCTCACCAGCCATCTGCACAGGGACAGATGCGAAGGCAGCCTCCCGGGGGACGCAGGCCCAGGGGACCCCAGCCTCGCTGAAGCTGTGCAGAGCCACAGCCTTCCCCGGAGGCTCCAAGCCCCGAAATGAAAGTGAGCGAGGCCGCGGCAGGTGTGTGCAGCCTGGCTCCCCTCTACCCCCATCATCGGGGCCCTCCAGCAGCCCCCCTCCATATGTATATGGCTGGGACCCCTCCCTGGCAAGCCCCTTTCCCTGCCTGTTGAGTTCCACCCCATCGCTGGGTCCCTAGATTACAACCCCGAGTGCCATCCCCTCTCGGGAATTTCCTCCCACTCCCAGAAGTTTCTTACTTCTGTGGATTCTTACACACTTTCCATTTGATTCGCAACTCAAGCAGGGCCAGCACGGCTTTGTCTAGGCTTAGGGTCAGAGCGATGTGGGCAGGAACGCTTGCTCCGCCGTCACCGAGTGGCCGTGGGCCAATCCAGGCGGCTCTCTGGCCTCCGCTGTCACATCTCTCGAATAGAGATAATAATCGTTCCTACCTTACAGGGTTGTTGGGAAGATAATGCGGGTCTAGGCAGGGCCACCAAAGGGACACCAGGGTTTGCAAAGCTTGACAGAAAAGCCAGAAGAGGCCCTGACTCCCCAAGCTCACTTGAATCCAGAGACCAGAGGTAAAAATCCCTGTGATGCCCAAGCCCCTTCACAGCACCTGTATAAAGTCCAGCTTGTGCTTGCATGCCTCCCTTGACAGGGGGTTCACTCCCTCCTTCCATGATGATCTGTGTCAATGCTGGTGGTTACAAAGTTCTTTAGGTTGAGCTGAAATTTCCTTCTTGCTAACTATTTTTATTATTTCATAGTTAATGGGCCTTTTCTGACTCATGCAGAATATGCCTGCTCCCTTTTCCACTGGAGGTTCACATCCGTGAGTGCACAGATGTGTGTGTGTGCCAGGGCAGCGCAGAATGTGTGCACGGCTGTGCAACCAGGTGTGCATGTACAGATGCGTGGCTTTGCTGGAGCACATGTGTGCTTGCATACAGGGTGTGTGTGAGCCTGCCCGAGCACGTCTGAGGGGGATGTGTTGAGGTGTGCAAAAAGTGTGGGGATTTCGGAAATACAACTCTAGACTGTGTGTAGGGGGGTGTGAGGAAGCAATGGGTCACAGCGAAGGGTTTTATTACTATCTTGAGACTACCTCAGGCTCCCAGTTTGAGAGGTAGGTGGGTACCAAGAGGGGGCCGCCCCCAAGGGCTCCAGAAAGAGCACAGGAGGCTGACCAGCAGCCGACGCTTTGTCACTGTCTCTGGGGCTGTCTGCAGGGTGGCCTTTAGTTCTCAGGGATCGCTGCCACCGGGGCTCAGCCAGGACAAAATGACAGCAACGACAAACGGCACTTTTTAAGAGCGTTCATAGAATGCTTTTCAGTTTGAAGTTCACAAAGAGCCCCACCGGTCTTTTCTATTTCATAAATAAGAAAACTAAGGTTAGAAAGATTCAGGGGCCTGTGGTAGGTCCCGCAGAGAGTGACTCCTCCAGCGGGTGGGTGGCCTGGGGGCTCAAGATCATGCACAGAACATACAGCTCCAGAGCTGGTCACCCCAACCACGAGTGAGGAGGCCTGGGGCAAGCCTGCCTAGGAGGTCCACTGTTAGCTGTCCTCACTCCTCTGCCTTCCCTCTTTGGGCCTCAGTTTCCCCATCTGTAAAATGAGGTCAGACCAGATGGTTTCTAAGAGACTTCCACATGTTGACTTGTGATAAGTTTTGGACAGCGGATCAAGGCCCAGGGAAGGGGGCCTCTCTGGCTCATGGTACCCCCACCCTGATGGGCATGTACATGCCCTGGGACTGGCCAGAGTTATCTTCTGGAAACTGAGACATCAATGGGGGGAAAATTTCTTGGTTTAGTAATAAAAAATCAATGCAGAACTGCCTTGTGGACCACCTGCCATGCTTTTTAGCACAAGCTGTTCCCTCCTTTCTGCTTCTCGGCCTGGTAGACTCCTATTCATCCTGCAGGGCCCAGCTCAGAAGGCCCCTCCTCGGTGAACCCCATGCTGACCCCACTCTCCAAGCAGAGTCAACTGATCCCTCAAAGGGCTTAAATCTTTGTGCCCTTGAGGGCATGGGACTCCATCCATCCCTGGGTCCCCAGTGCAACTGGAAGACACAGTTGGTGCCTAACAGAGCTTGCAGAGTGGACATGTGGAAAAGCGGCTGCAGGATTATGTAGCTCGACTCCAGAAACCGAGAGAGAACGGAATTCCATGGGTCATGGACTCATCTATTTCTTTAACAAGCGCTTGCGTTTGAATACCAAGGCAGAGAGCATGCAGTGGTACCCACTGCATACCCAGCACTGAGCTCCGGGAATGATGGACGCTGTGGCTGAACCAGAGGAAACAAGCTCTCATTGCTGGCACGGAGGCAGCCGCGGTTATAACAGCATTGGAGTAGCGATGGTCACAAAAACAATCGTAAGAGCAGCTAAGTGTTATTCTGACCAAGTGCTGTTCCCATATTCAGCTTTGCCCTGCATGGTCCTGCTCATACCTACGACAGCCCCCGAGGGAGATAATCTTATTCTCTTCACTGTACAGACGAGGAAGCTGAGGTTCAGACAGTGGGATGACTGGTCAAGGTCACATTAGGGTCTGCCTTAGGGTCTGAGTCCCCAAGCTATGCTCTTGACCTGGGCACTCAACAGATTCCGGGACCTGGAACCAGCACAGATGGAGCTGCCCTGTGGCGGGGACCGCACTGGAGTGAAATGTGCTGTTCTCAGGGAGAGAGAAAGCCGGGTGGCCCCGCTCCTCTTCCCTGAGGCTGAGGAGCAGCGTCTGGCGCCGCAGTGGCCTGGGCGGGAGGAGGTCCCCAGGCTATCGCCGGCTCTAGCATCCACTGAGGAAACCCCCAGTGGGACTCTTCTCCCCCACACTGCTGACAGGTGTGAGGTGGGGTTCTGGCCGACCTGGCAGGCTGCGTGTGAGGGGCGGAAAGCAGATGGCAGCCCCTTCCTGTGTTTGGAAGAAGTCAAGGGTGAAATCTTGGAGCCATCAGCCAGGCCGCATCACCTGCTGTTAGAAATGGCTCCCCGGCCAGAGGGCTGGCGGCCACCCAACGCGGCTTTGCTGACGAATGGGAGGCCCTGGGGAGGCACGGCCACCAGCCCAGCCCTCTTCCATGGACCGCATCGCTATCTTCTGATAAACAAAGGCTGCTGCTGGCATGAGTTCTTCACAGCACAACCTGCCGTGTCTCATCTGTGACTCTGGGGCAGATGGAGCAGGGTGTCCATTTAAAGACGAGGGGACGGAGGCTTAAGGAGGGTAAGTGACTTGCTTGACACAGGTCACTCAGAGACAGTGCTGGGACTAGGGAGAGGCAAGTAGGCGCTGAGGGTGGAGAATGTGAGGAGGCACTCGCTCTCGGGTTCCTGTAAGCGCCGGACCCCCACCCACCACTGGCTGTCTGCCCTGCTCTCCGAGCCGACCTGAATTACCCGGGGCCCCGCCTGCCCCGCCCCACCCCAAACACAGGCCAGCGATGGAAAATCTCCAAAGAGATTTCAAACCCGCTTTGGTCACTTTGCCGATGATACAGACGAAACAGATTCTAAAGAAAACCCGAAATTGTAAAAGATGTTTGCAGCCCATGCCTCAGCTCAGCTCCCTGAGCAGCAGTGGATTTCAGGGGAAACGGTGCATCTCTCGCCTCCACTCCTTTGGCAGACTCCACCGTGGGCCTGTGAGGTGCTAGGACCTGTGCAACGCAGCATGGATGGAGAGCAACCCCACATTGCCTGTTCTCAGAGAGCTTTGCGTCGTTCCCTCCCTGCCTGGCACGGCGCCTGCACGCTGTAAGGATCTAATACAAATGAGCGCGACAGGCCGACCTTCACAGAGCGTCTTCTACGTGCCGAGCTGTGTGCTAAGCACTTTACACCGTCACCTCGTTCGATCCACATCACAACTCTCCAGGGCAGGAGTTCTTATTAGCCCCATTTTGCAGAAAAGAAAACAGAGGCAAAGAGAAGTTAAGTCACCTGCTGAGGTCACTCAGGCAGAACCCCATAGAGCTGGGCTGGACGCTCAGTGCAGTATTCCCAGGGTGGACGAATGCAGACGCGGGAGGGTCGTGCAAAGAGGCTCAGGAAACATAAGAGGGACCAGATTTGTTACCTCTGGCAGCGCAAAGTGCCCCAGGGAGCTCCAGGGCACCAGGCCTCCTGAGGTATTGGTAGGGGAGGGTTGGGAATTCTCCCTGCTTTGGGGCAAAGGTGGGCTGCAGGCCTCCAGGAAGAGGGTGACGGTGACAGCGCTGTATCAGTTAGCAGCTCAATGAGGTTCCAATTTCTTTCTCTCTGAGCCTGACCACGTGCCCCACCTATAAAAATATCCCAGGCAGATGGCCCCTTTGGCCCTGAGAAGGTGGGCTCTGAGACAGCCTGGGCCTGGGCAGGTACACAAGGAGCGGAGGCCCCTCCTGGGCTGGTCCAGGCAAGAGCCCCTGGCCTGAGCCCTCCGGCTCCCTGGCTGCACAGTGCGGGGCCTCTGGCCCCCAGGGAGGGGGCTGCAGCTGGACACCCTGACACTCAAGCCTCCCCAGCTCAAGCCTCGGTTGCCAGGCAACCACACAGCTCAGGTTTCGGGAGCCAAGGACAGGGCCAGGGTGAGGACGCCAGGATATAATATTAGATGCAGCCCAGCCCGGTGGGGCTGCTTGAGATACACAAATCTCAGACCCTGGCAGGGCCAGAGTGGTCTTGCGGTCATTTTGCAGGTGGGGAGACCGAGACCTGGGAGGGAAAGGGAGCTGTCTGAAGTGACCAGTGAGTCAGTGATGAAGGCAGGGTCCTCTCTGCCAAGAAGCCTGGAACGGAAGTGACAGCTCAGAAGGTGGTGGCAAGCACAGCCACCCTGTGCAGGGGGCTGGCGATGCGCGCAGCACTGTGCCAGTGGTTTCTCCCACCTCGGCTCAACTCATCCTCAAAACAACAGGGCGAGCTGTAGATGTGGTTTTCACACCCATTTTATAGATGGGGAAACTGAGGCTCAGAGAGGTTGTGCAACCTACCTGAGATCATCCGGCCGGTGAACGGCAGAGGCCGGATAGGAAGTCAGTGTGCCCCTGAAGTCTGGGAGCTTCCCCCTGACCCCTTACTGTGCTCAGGGACTGAGAAGAGCATGGATGAGACTGACGGGCCACCCCCCAGCTGGTCTCTGATGCCTTCAGCAACCCTGGGGGCAGGAGCATCACTCTTCGTGTCTCAACACTGAGGATGCTGAGCTCAGAGCCCCAAGAGGTGGTCTCAAGGTGACCTAAGTAGCAGGTGGGGATGCAGGATTTGAACTGACGTCTCTCTGGCTTCAAGGCCTAGGCTGACCCACTGTGCCCAGTTTACTGGCAGTGGCCGGGGGCGGCATCCCTCTGCCAGGCCTTCAGGTGTCAGACATCTCTGCCCCCCACCCCTCAGCAAGGTGAGATTTCTGGGGAACAGGATGCCTCCCCAGCCCCCAAGAGAGCCCGCAAGCCCCAGCACAGAGCAGTGACCAGGCCACTGGACCTCTCCCTCCGTTGCCCACACCCCCACCTCCCGCAACCTGAGCCTGGCTGGACGGGGACACGCAGGTTGCCATGGCGACGGCACATCAGCCACTGACCTGGGGACCGCTGGCGGCACGGGGGAGGGGTGGGCCTTGCCTCCGAGGGATGGCTGGAGAGGTGGAGGACGGGGGCCTGAAGGCCCCGTGGCGGCCGTGGTTGATCTATGGGCCAGGCTGGGCACAAGCTGCTATTTATAATTCTGCTGAATGGGCCCAATGACCCGATCCGCAGCCCGGGCAGCCCAGCAGCTGCACAGAGGGGAGGAAACAGCTCAGGAACCTCGCCTGGCCCCCAGCTCTGAGCACGGGAGTGAGGGAAGACCGGCAGACGGACAGCAGGACGGGGCCTCCGTCTCCCCACCGCCTCCATTAGCCTCAACCTCCAGCCCTGTGGCTGACCCTGCCCTCATCCCTGCGTTCTGGGCCAGGCTCAGCCAGTGTGGGAGGCTGTGGGCGCTGGAGTCTGGGCTCTGGTCTCAAAGGGGCTCAGAGAGTGTGTGCATGTGTGTGCGTGTGCGTGTGTGTGTGCTTGTGTGTGTGTGTGTGTGTGTGTGTGTGTGTGTGTGTGTTCTAGAATGCCTCCCACTGGAGGGAGAGGAAGGGGTAGGGACGGAGGAGAAGAAAGTGGAGAGAGAGAAGCTGCAAGGCCGAGAGGAACTTGAGAGGCTGGGGGAGGGAGGGAGGAAGGAGGTGGAAGAGGGAGAGAGAGAAACAGAGGCAGACTTCAAAAGAGATAAAGTGAGACGTTGAGGGGGAGGGAGAGAGAGAGAAAGAGGGAGAGAGAGAGACGGAGAGAAAAAGAGCCAGAGGAGCTGAAGTAGAGACACAGAGACTGAAATCTGGGGACCGGGAGCCAGACCCAGAGGCAGGAGCGGGGAGGCCAGGGCTCTGGAGCACGTCCTTTTCGGCCTCGGCAGTCAAGCTGGTCCAGAAGCCGAAATGCAAACTTGACGGGTCCCATGGGGACAGCTCAGAGGCCTGTGTGCCGCCGATCTGACTGCCCAGCGCCCCCGCCCAGGGGAGCTCTGGTTGGGGCATCCCGCCTCCAGGCCCTCTTGCCACCTGGGGGCCCTGGGCACGGCAAGGACTGCTCCGAGGAAGCCAGAAGCGGGCCAGGAAAGGCAGAGTGGCGGCTCCGGGAGCTTGTCCGGCCGTCCGCCCTCAGAGCCGGGTTATTCTGGGAGCTGAGCAGCCAGAACACACCCCCCTCCCTTGTTCACGGGCCAGTGGCTGCTGACTCAAAATATTCTCTCAAGGAAACTGCCTTTCCGAAACCCAATGTCACTTCTTCTGGGAGGCCTTCTCTGACCCTCCCGGATTTAACTCTCTGCTCGCACAGGCCCAGCTTGTACCTTCAGGGCAGGGCTCATCCTGGGGACCACAGGCCGAGGTTTATCTGCCCGTCTCCCCCATCGAACAGGGAGCATCCCGTTCATTGATCACTTATGACATCCCCAAAACTTTCCCCGCACCATCTCCTTTAACACCTCAGTAGCTCACGTGTAGGCTTTGTTAGCAGGCCCTGTGTTACAAAGGAGGAAACCAAGGCTCAAGGCAGGCCAAACGGTCTGCCCGAGGTCTCCTGGTTGGGAAGTTGCTGAACCAAGATCTGACCCAAGGCAGCCTGACTTCAGAGCTGGTCACATGACCACCAGGCACCCAGCCTCCCCTGCTCTAATGATCACTTCCATTTCCATGACTCTGCTCAAGAACCTTCTGTGGCTCCCCAGTGCCTCTAAGATCAAATCCAAACATCCCGCCTGGGCTCGTTCCTTTCCTCTATTTGCCCTTTGTGCTTTCAGGTCTCATTCTCTCTCCCATGGCCTCCTGCTTGTAGGTCCCCTTCTTCTATTCTCTGAATTATTCACTCAGAGTTAATGAATAAGCACCTACTGTGTGCCAGGCACACAGTGCTTACTCCTGTTGGGAAGACAGACTGTGGAAAGTGCTATGAAAAGAATAAGGCATTATGAGGACCGCCAGGGGACCTATTTTGCCAAGTGGATGTGCAAAAATCTGGGCCAGTGTGTGCCAGGCAGAGGGAACAGCACAGGCAGGTACCCTGAGGTGGAGAGGGGCAGGGTGTGCTTTCAACGACACAGAGAGGGCCAGCAAGGCTGGGGCCTGCGAGGGAGGGACAGTGAGGCGAGGCGAGCTCAGAGAAGGCAGAGGCCAGGTCACACGAGGCTTCCCAGCCACGCCGAGGAGAGTGGGCTTTCCTCCAGGGGCAGAGAGATGCCTCCAAAGGGTCTGAGGCAGCAAGACGGCACAGCTCCTTACTTTTAAGCTCCAACATCCATTGGAGAATGGACTGTTGGGGTGAGAAGATGAGAGGGAGAAAGAGGCGGCAACTGCGCCATCCAGGCGAGCGCAGGTGGGTGGTGGTGGGGTGAAGAAATGGGGGAGGTGGGAGTCAGGAAGCGGGACCCAGAGGACAAGCTCCAGAGGCAGGAGGAGGAGCGAGGCTGTGCCTGAGAAGGCTCAGCCCTCAGAGGAGGGTGGATGGGGGCCGTTTCCTAGGATGGGAGCTGAGAAGGAGCAGGCTGTGGGGGCGGGTGGGCGTGAGCAAGGATCCTGCTTTGGACTTGCTCACGTCGAGATGCCTGCGAGGCGTCCATGCAGAGATGCCAAGCGGCCAGTTGGACGACGAGCCGGGAGCACAGAAGAGAGGCTCCGGCTGAAGATATAAATATGGGAATCAGCAGCTTAAGGAAGGTATTTAAAGCCCTGGGACAGGGTGAGATCATCAGAGGAGAGAGCCCGGGGACAGAAGGGAAGGGGCTCAGAGCCGAGCTCCCGCTCCCAGAGGTCGGCAGGGAAGGAGAGGGAAGCCAGGCAACCGTGCCGACAGACCTGTCGCCTGACCTGACTTCCCCGCACCATCCGTGGCTCCCTGCAGCCCTCAGAACAAGGTTCAAATCCTCAGCCCGGCGCACAAGCCCTGTGCCCTTGTCCAGCCTTGTGTCCTCGGCCCCTTCCTTCCAATCATAATGAACACCTTGTGGGGGGGTGCTGCACCTCCAGACTCGCCCAGGCGGCTCCCCGGCCTGGGGTGCCCCTCTAAAGGCTAATTAATTCGAACTCTTGCTCTTCTAAAGCCTTCTCCTTCTCAAGAGCCAGCTGCCAATACCCCAGTCGTGTTTCTACGGCCCCTGGACACACCGCACTCTCCTGGTCTTTCTGGGAGCATCTTGGGCGAGGGGGCTGGCCCACCGCTGTGCCCTGGCCCAGGCTGCTCGTGGGTCACTGAGAGCACCCCTGCTCTCGGCATCCGTCCCTGTGTCACTCACGAGTCTGGAATGTCCCAGAGCTGGGGTGCTAAGACTCAGTCACTTCCAGTTTGAGCCTGGGTGGCCGCTCTGAACAGCCTGGGAAGAAGGAAGGTTAACAGAGGGAGGAGGTGAGCGGGCATGAGAACGAGGGGTGGCCACGCCGAACATTTGCTGGGTCCCCCACCTGCCCCTGCAGCAGGAGGGGAAACAACAAAAAGACCAAAGCAGGGAAAGAAGGGCAACCGAGCTCATGCTCTCTCACTGCTGCTCAAGCTTAGGTCAGCCTGCCGCGTGGGAATCAGAGCACGAGGTAGGGAGCGGGACCCGGCCTGGAGGGGCCGCTTCCACTCTGCTCGTGTCTACCACTCCCACCCGTGGGCACCTGCGGAAGCCCCTCTGGGGACGGGGAGGGGCAGCGCCCACTTATTGAGCACCTACTAAGTGCTGGGCACCAGGCACTTGGTCAAGGGCACAGACCGGGTGAGGCGGACCTGGGCTCTGATTCCAGCTCTGCTACTTGCTACGCGGCCTTGGGCAGGCCACTGCCTTGCGCTGGGCCTCGGTTTCTCTGCCCGTGAGATGTGGCTATTTACACGTGCCTGCCTAGGCTTTAGGGGAGGTGACAGTGCTGTGAAACACTGAGCAAGTGCCTGTCACACGATGTCTCTGTTCATCTTCCTAACAACTCTGTCACAGGAGCGTTGATGCTCCCATTTTACACGCAGGGAAACCGAGGCTCAGAGAGGCCCAGATCACAGAGCTGGGATGGACAGGGCTGACATCTAGGAGCCTTTCTTAGCCAGAGGCCCCTCCCACGTGCGATGCCCCACATGGCTCCTGTCACGGAGTCGGTTGATTCTGGGGCCTCAGGTCGGACGCTGGGGACTTGAAGGTGATTCAGACAAAAGCTCAGCTCCCCCGGGGTCAGGGCCTCCCACCCCCGACTACTTGACACCCCTCCCTCCCGCTGGGAGAAGCCGGGGGTGGCGTGGGGGGGACTCCAGGCCACACAGGAGGAGAAAGTGAGTTTGGGACGCCCAGCACACAGGCCCAGCTACTCCTCCAGAACCAGGCAGGCAGTTTGGGGGACCACTCTGAGCCCTAGTTTTTCCATCTGCAACAGTGGCATAACCATATCTCCCCCAGAAGACAACCAGATGGCAAAGCAGGAAAGCACTCAGGGCGGCCTTGGCGCCGTTACGCGGAGCCCCGGGTCAGGCTGCCTCTAGCTGAGGTCCATGGGGGCTGCGGGGGGGGGGCAGCCCGTGAACCTGCTGAAATTCTTGGTGAGGGTTTGTGTTGATTCACGTTTTTCTGTGGTTTCCATCACCTTCTCAAATGAGCCCCTGACCCCTTTGTCCCACACAGACCCAGAGGCACCGTCTAGTGGGGCCAAGTCTACTCCCTGCTTTCCAAGGAAAGCCGTGTAGAAACAGACCCGGGATGGCGGAGCCAGGAAACCCGGGGGCTGGGGCCGGCTACAGAGGGCAGGGTGCAAGGCTGGGAGCTAAGGCTGGAGACCCTCGGTGAGGCAAGGCCACCAGGAAACCACCTCTCACTCCACAGTTTTCCCAGGGTCCCGTGGCTGGAGATCCTGTGTGTCCAACCCCCTCCACGCCAGCAGGGCGGAGGAGAAAGAGCTCGGACGCTGTTCTTTCCCAAGCAAAACGGGAAGCTAACTCTTGCAGACAGTAAGTTCCTTTCACTGTGATGGACCAGCCTCTAGTAGAGGAAATCAGATTCCATCCGACTCCGTCATCAGCCCCGGGGACGGGAGTGCAGGCCACGGAGCTGGGCAGAGGGCCGTCCACACAGACGCACCTCAAGTTCGGCTGGAGAAGTCGACGGATGGTCCCAGCCGCACCCGGTGAGGGGCCGCTCCGAGCAGGACCCCTGGGCAAGCGCCCAGGGCTCACCTGCTCCGACATCCACGAGGCCCCTTCCAGAGGCGGCCCCAAGTCACTTCGTCTAGACTGGTGTGTCAGAAGGCGGGGTACCCCACTGTGGGCCCCAAAGGCAGGTTGTGGCTTGAAATATCAGCGGACTGCAGGGGTCTGACATGGCTCCTCCAGCCCAGGCCACCATGTGAGCGACAGACACCAGGGGAACCCGGCCTCCACCTGGAGTCCCCACGCCTCACACTCAGCAGACCTCAGGCCAACGCGTCAGTTCTTTCTTTTATGTCGTGTTTTTTGTGTCTTCTGTGAAAAGTCATTTCTTGCCCCTAGGCGGTGAAGATGTTCTGTTTTCTTCCAGAAGTTTTACAGTTGTAGCTTTCACGTTCAGGTCTGGGGGTCCTCTCAATTTAATTTCTTTCATCTACTGTTCTTGTCTTATTTCACTGAGCACAATGTCCTCAAGTTTCATCCGTGTTGCAGCATGTGTCAGAATTTCCTTCCTTTTTAAGGTTGAATACCATTCCATTGTGTGCAGGGAGCACACTGTGTTTACCCGTTTTTCTGCCGATGGACACTTGGGTCGCTTCCACCTCTTGGCTACTGTGAATAACACCGCCATGTACACGGTGTACAAATATCTGTTTGAATCCTGCTTTCAATTCTTTTGGGTATATGCCCAGACGTGGAATTGCTGGATCATCTGGTAATTCTATGTTTAATCTCTTGAGGAACCACCATACAATTCCCCACAGCAGCTGCACCATTTTCCATTCCCACCAAAAGTGCACCAGGGTCCCAGTTTCTCCACATCCTCGCCAACACTTGCTATTTTCTCTTTTTGGTTTTTGTTCTAGCCACCCTAACGGGTGTGAAGTGGAATCTCACTGAAGCTTTGATTTGCGTTTCCCTAATGATTACAGATATTGGGCATCCTTTCACGTGCATATCGGCCTACGAATGTCTACGTGAGTCCTGTGCTCATTTTTGAATTGCGCCATTTGTCTTCTTGTGGTTGAATTGTCTGAGTTCCTTCTATATTCCGGACATTAATCCCTCATCCGAGAGACGATTTGCAGCTATCTTCTCCCATCCTGCGGGTTGTCTTTTGCTCTGTTGATAATATTCTTTGATGCATAAAAGCTTTAAAGTTCGATGAAGTCCAATTTATCTATCTTTTCTTTTGTTGCCTGCACTTTTGTTGTCATATCTAAGAAATCACTGCCAAGTCCAAAGTCCTGAAGATTTCCCCTTCCGTTTTCTTGATTTGATCTGCATACGGTGTGAGGTAGGGGTTCAAAGTGAACATTTCTGAGAGTCAACCCTTAAGCTTCCCCACCCTGCCTCACTCTCCCCCGGGGTTCACTGTCACATGAAATGCCTCATCTTCTCTCCAGGTGGACAGCCCAGGAAATGAGAGTCACCGTCTCTGTCCCCTCCATCACCCAGGTCCTGTGGATTCTGCTCCTTCCTCCGTGTCCTCGGAACCTCTCATTTCCCACATCTCCACAGCCCCTGCCCCATCCAGGTCTTTCTCATCTCTCACCTGGAGGACCGTAGCAGCCTTTTAACTGGCCTCCTTGTGGCCACTGGGCAAAGCAGTTCCGATCACATCACAACCCACTCCCCCCCATCCCACACACACCACACGTTACTCTTAGGATAAAGACAAAACGCCGTAAAGTGGTCAGAGCCCTGGCAGCCTGCCCCGGCTCCACCAGCCCCACCCAGCACCCCATTCTCCTCTCTCTGCTCTCCCTGCCGGGCCTTTGTCTGTTCTGCTCCCTCTGCCTGGAATGCTGATGCTGTTCCCTCCCCATCACCACCTTGTAAACTCCTACTCACCCTCCTCCCACCGCCTCAGGGAGGCCTCCCTGATTCGCCTGTTATATACTCTCCGTTGTCTCACTCACCACAGTTGCACTTTACACATATTTGTGTGACTGTTGGGTTAGTGTTCGACACTAGACCACTGAGGGCAGGCCTGGGTCTGGTTTTTAATCACTACTGTAGTCCTAGGGCCTAGCACAGTGTTTAGCACATAGTGGGTCACCTGTGAATAGTTTGGGAAGGAAGGGAGGGAGGGGGAAGGGAGGGGGTGCATGGGGCGAGAAGAATGATTTCCTTTGCTATAAAGGTTCTTCCCAAAGTGGGAAGCTACGACGTGCTGTGCATGATCTCCAGGGGGCAGGGGGTGACACTCATTTTCTGTTGATCTCAGATTTTCTGGGAACTTATTCCATGACAAATGCCATGCAGGCCCTTTCCAAGCCTCAGTTTCCTCATCTGTAAAGTGGGGATAACAACACCCCCCTGTAGGATTGTCCCGTTAAAAGAGATGATGTGTGTGAAAGTGTTGAGCCCCAAACAGGTGCTCCCTAGGTGACCTTGAGCCCAGTCATGCTCCCAAACACGGTCAAACTCTCCCTGGTCTCTGTGCCTCAAAGTCATCTCTTCGTTAGCTACCAGATCTGGGCATGGGCACATCCCTAGGATGGTACATGGAGACCTGAGTCCCTTCTGAAGCACACAGACTTTGAGAACTGCCCCAGGTACATGCCCTGGGAGGCTTAACTCAGCTACACCTGGATCTGGCCATACCTGAAGTCTGGTCAGAGCAGGAACTTTAGAAAAATGCTCATGGCTCGTCTGTTTGGACATCCATTCTAGAAGTGGCCAAGGACCTAGTCCTGTCTGGTGGGGCAGAAAGTGGGTGATCCCAACGTGGGCCCACCGTTTCCTACAAGCCTAGACTCTGGGCAGTTCTTCCCTTGCAGTGACTCTGGCCAGTTTCTCTGGTGGGCAGGGGAGACCCTTTAGCTGCTCTGAGGCACCAAGTGAAGGCCAGGCCAGGTCCTGAGAAGCTCTGGGACCCAGCCTGCACCCTGCTGTTCCTCTCAGGGGATCCTGGCTTGCCCTGGACCCAGGACTAGCAGAAGGGGCAATGCCCACGGCTGAAGCAGGAGGCTCCCTCAATTCTGCACCGCCTCTGTCTCTGGGTGGGCTCCTTGCCCTCTCAACTCTCTTTTTCTCACAGCTGGGGCCACATGCACGCCACCTGCAGGCTCCAGGCTCTGGCCCCAGCTGCCCCCTAACTGGGAGGAGAGTCAGAGGTCCCAGGCCTCCAGCTCAGGGGACTCACGTCATCCAGGCAAACAGGCCCTGACTCTAGGGACTGGCCCCTGCCTTGTCCCTGGCACAGAGGTCCCTCCCGTACCCCAGTTCCTTCGGGGCTGAGACCCTGCTAAGTTCTTGATGGTGCCCCTACCCCCACCTAGACCCAAGCTGGGTCCCGGCCTTCTCCTACGTCCCTCTCCAGTCCATCCCATTCTCTCCATCTCTACTTCCACCGTCAATGCTCACCTGGGTGATCGCACCAGCCCCCCCTGCTGATTTCCCTTCTGCCCCCCGGCCCTACAACCCATTTCCCACACAGCAACCAAACTGATATTCCTAAAACACAAAATGGACCACGTCACTTCCCTGCTTAAAACCTTCCGATGGCTCTCAGCACACTCAGAACTAAGTCTGACGTCCTCACAGGATCTACAAGGCTGGGCCCAGGTGCTCAGGGCCTGCTTATCCTCCTCCCCCCTCTCCATCTCACACACGCGCTGCTCCAGCCACACTAGACCTCATCTGCTCCCATCTGCCACGCCTGGACCTCAGGACTGTGCACCTCCTTTTGCTGCAGTTACAGATGGATAGGAGGTGTGCCCAGGTTGCTGGGACTTCCCTGAGAATGAAGGTAACACAGATGCAAGCAAAGCTGAGAAATGGAAAGACCTCATTTGAGCACCAGGATACAGCCATATCTGAAGCCAATCCTTCTGCTATTCTTTTTCCTGTTAGGTTAGCTAATACAGCTTTTTTCCTTAAGCTAACTTGAGTTGGCATTTATATTACTTGCTTCTGAAAGGAGTCCCAATTAATTTGACTCGTCAACCTTTCCTCACCCCACCCCATCTGCTTTTCTGCTCCTCCAACACGCCAGCCCAGTCCCACCTCAGGGCTTTTGCCCATGCTGTTCCCTCTGTCTGGAGCGCTCATTCCACAGGTGTCTACCTGTGTCACTCCCTAACCTCTTGAGGTCCCTGCTCAAATGTCACCTCCTCGGAGAGGCCTGCCCTGACCACCCCATCACTCCTCTCCCTTACTCTGTGTTATTTTTTAAGCAACACTTTTAACCGCCACACATGTTATGTATTTACTTGTTGTCTGTCTCCCCCCACTACACTTTAAACTCCCAGAGGGCAGGGATGCTTACGGCCAACAACCGTCTTGGTTTGCCCGAGACTGAGGGGTTTTCTCAGGGCTGCAGGACTTTGGGGGCTAAAACCAAGAATGTCCCGGGCAAACCAGGCCGCGATGACCAGCCCAGGCCACCTGTTTGTTCACTGTAAGGTCCCACCGCCCAGACCAGGGCTGGCTCAGGGAGGAGGCGTGACACCCAGCGGAGCGGGCAGATGAGTGCAGGCCCAGGCCAGGCGGGGCCACGCGGCACTTGTGTGTCTCTTTCATCCTACGCTCAGCCAGCCCGCGGGGTGCGCTCCTTCGTCATTCCCACTTTACAGAAGGGGAGCTGAGGCCTGGGCAGCTGGCCCAGCCCCACAGCGGGGGAAAGGACGGGAATCCAGCTGCGCCAGGCTCCAGTCAGCCCTAACTGTCCTGCAGCACGGGACTCCAGTCACCGCCGGCTCTGCTAACGCCAACTGAGCCTCACTCGGCCCCTGTCGCCTCGACAGCCACTTCCTGGCCTGGAAACCCGCCCCCTCCACCGCCCCGCCCTGCCCCACCATGTGGGCAAGAACCGGCCCAAGGGCAGCTCCTCCAGCAGGCTGGTGGTGAGGGCAGAGGGGGAGCAGGCAGTTCAGGGGCTGGCGTGGAGCTGCATTAGGGCTGGAACCCGGAGTGTGGTGGCCGCTGCTCCTCAGCTACGCATCCCCCCAGGCACTGCGGTCCAGGCTCCCCGGGCACCAGCTGCCCCGATGGCTTGTCAGTCCAGCTGCCCTCTCAGCTGGTCCTCACCCCTGAGACCAAGCTGGGATAGCCTGCATTCTGCCCAAGAACAGCAGCCTGAACTAAAACACCCTCCCTCCCCACTTAAGGGAAAGGCCATGCCAGACCTGCCACTCCCCTTGCCCTGCTCTCCCATCAGAACAAGGGGAACCACACTGGGGGAGCACGCTCCCCCCCGGCCAGTTTCCTTCTTGTTTGATCCCTACAGTCAACCCTTGCAACAGCTGCTCTTTTTTATCCCACTTCACGGGGGAGGAACCTAAGGCCCAGAGAGGTGAAGTCACTTGCCCAAGGCAACACAGCTCATCAGGGGGATTCTCAGAGCCGGACTCAGGGCTGCCTCCCCAGCTCATGTGTTATCTGTTCTACCTCGTCTTGCTGGGGAGGGTCACGATGGAGATGATCAAGTCCGCCTGTTCACTGAGCCAGGCACGTCACGTGTGGCATTTCTCATTTCAGCCCGCCTTGTAAGGCACGTGCACCTGCCTCCACCCCATAGGAAGCTGGGCAGACCAGGAGGGAAGCGACTGACCGAGGTCACACGGCACGGGCGGACGGCACAACTCCTCCGAATGGAAGCTGTCTCACCAACACACTCCCCTCCCTCCTGCCCTTCCTCCCCGTCACCCCGCCCAGGCCCCCATCCACCCACCAACCAACATTCACGGAGCATCAACAATGTGCAAGGCCCTGCCCGCCATGCCCACACGGTCCGAGCACCAACAGCAGGACAGCAGGCGGAAATCCTTGGCCCGTGGCCGCCCTGGCTCTTGGCCCGGAGCAGCTGGAAATCCCGGCCTGAGAGGCGCCTGGATTCCACCCCGGATCTCCTGGGTCCGATTAGCCGTCTCCTGGGAGCCTCTCGCTGGAGAATTCTCCACAGGTTCCCTTCTGGGATCTCAGCTGCTCTGTCCCTGCCGGGCCACCAAGGAGCTGTTTTTCATAACAAAGTGGGGCGGGAGAAGGGCCGCAGGAGGTTTGACTAACTCGATCATCGGAAATTTCCATGGTGGTGGAAAAGGCCTGCTGGCTAGCCTCCAGACACCTTCCTGAAAAACCTTCCAAAAGGAGCCATGGGCCTGGCCCGCCGAGGAGCCGCTGGAGCCGCCCAGGGAAGGGCCCGGGGGCCAGTGCACTGCCATCAGCCGCAGCACAGAGCTGGGCACCCAGAGGCCCAGGGAGCAAGGAAAATGGGGAGCCCCCTTCTCTCCTGGAGGGAAGTGAGAAAGAACAAGGAAGGTGCTCCCCCGGAGTAAGCCACAAGCCTGGAGTCCACTTCTTTGCCACTGGCTTGCTGTGTGACCTTGAGCAGTTACTAGACTTCTCTGGGCCCAGCTCCTCCCCTGTGAAAGGAGGTAATTTGGCAGGATGCTCTCTGAGGTCTAAAGCCTCAGTGATGAGTGCTGGCTCTGACTCTGGGTCTCCCGAGTCCTGGGGACTGAGGCCAGGAAGGGTGCAGAGGAACTGAGTCTCTGGGAACTCTGGAGGCACCTGCAGGGGCCGGGGGCTTCCTGGGAAAGAAAAAGACGGGGACAGCCTGCGGGTCCTGGAGGGCACCAGCCAGGGGGTGAGCAGGCAGCCTCCTCCTGCCGGGCCACTGTCCGCCCTCCCATGGGCACGTGGCTCCCCGGCTGCCTTTCCGTGACAGGAAGGGACAGGTCGAGGCATCTGCACAAAGGCGAGGACCTGGGGATGCCTCGGCGTCTCCCCGCTTCGCGCCCGCAGCCCTGCCGCTGCCCCCGGCTCTGGGGGCTCTGTGACATTCTGAGCTCTCCACACCCTCCTGCCCTGTGAATTCCCCACCTCCTGCCCCAGGCGGCCTGCTCCAGCTCTGTCTTCACTCCCCGGCCAGGCTAGGCATTTCCTCCGGCTGCCGAAGGCCCTGCAGGGTCCCCCGCCCCCGCTCCCCACTCGGCAGGACTGGGGCCATGGCCCACGGGCCGCCTCTCCCTTCACCCCCACCTCTGCTCCAAACGCAGGACAGCCCTGGCCCGTTAGAGG
Organism: Equus quagga; assembly: GCF_021613505.1. Taxonomy (NCBI): domain Eukaryota; kingdom Metazoa; phylum Chordata; class Mammalia; order Perissodactyla; family Equidae; genus Equus; species Equus quagga. The sequence goes on along the minus strand of NC_060267.1, from coordinate 105,359,514 downwards.
CCACAGCGGGTACAGGCTCCATGACAGTCAAGAAGGATCCCCGCAGGTCGGGAAAGGGGGTGACTTCCTGGGTGGCCCTGGGTTTGAGCCTGGCTCCTCTCTCTCTGTGCAGACTCCCTCACAGCTGTGAGCCTCAGTTTCCCCAGCCACGAAACGGGGACGAGGCCACGTCCCTCACACTGTGGTCGTGGGATAAGAGGAGAATGAGACGGAGCCTGGCCTGGAGAGACCCGGGCGGAGCTGACGCAGTGGGACCCTCTCCTCCAAGGAAGGGGCTGGTGGGGGCAGGTAGGTGGGGGGGCGGGTGTGAGAGGAGGCGGGGAGGAGGGGAGGGAGGTGTCATTGCCACCATCGCAGCTGCCTCTGCTTTCCAGACTGAGCACCGACAGCGCACCAGGCCCTGAGTGAGGGCTTCTTGCGCCTTCCTCACAGACGTCTCCCATGATCTGGCCCCTCACTACTTCTTCCGCCTCATCCACCTCTCTCCCCTTCCCTCTAGCCACAGTGGCCTCTGATCTTCAAACACACCTAGCTCGTTTCCACCCCAGGGCCTTTGCATGTGCTGGCTCCTTTGCTGGGACTGCACTTCCACTAGATGGTGGCATAGCCAAGTACTTCCCATCATCTCAAACATCATCTCCTCAGGGAGGCCTACCCTGACCATCCTACTCAAGCTATCTCAGGTAGCCCCTTAAATTCCCCTGTTAATTTTCTTTGTAACACTCACCACTGCCTGGACCTGCTCCTTTCATTTGTTAGCGAGGCCTCCTCTGTCTTGTTCACCACTATCTCCCCACTGCCTCAAACAGTGCCTGCCACGCAGGGAGGGTTCAAGAGACACTTGTTAAATGAACTAATAGGTATGTAATGAGCCTGAAGCTTAGCAAGCAGCAAACGCAGACTGGGCCCTCTTCCTCGCCCCATTCCCAGCACAGCTTTCCCCCTGAACACTCGCGTGTGCACACACACACACACACTCACGACCAAACGAAACCAAAGAACAAAACCCACCAAGAAAACTGTGCTAGGAAGAGGATGCGGGGGTCTCCAGGGTTCCCAGACCGGTTGTGAGGCCTGGCCTGGCTTCCTGGGTCTAAGGCTGCAGGAGGTCAAGGTCACTGGAAAGGGCAGGGGGCGATCCATCCCTTCTCAGCATGAAGCTGGTGGGTGCTGACCCCTGGATCACCAGCATCCCCTTCTGGTTCTCCAGCCGTGGGGGTGAAGCAGGTGTCCTGTGGCAGAGATGGGTCTGGTGCGTTCACGCCACGTCGCCAGCACCCTCAGCTCAGAGTAAGTGCTCAGTGAATACTTGTTAATGAACAGCTGAATGAGGGTGGGGGGTTGGACAGTAGGAAATAGAGACGATTGGCCATCAGTGTCCATGGGAGTTGCCAGCTTGGGCCACGGTACGAGGCACCACCCAAGACCAGCATCTGAAAGTGCCTCCAACAGTACTCACATCCTGCCACGCCCCTGCTCAAGAACCTGCAATGGCTCCCACTGCCTCTGAGAAAGTGAGGATTTCTTAGTCTGGCATTTAGGGCTTGCCTGCTTTCCTGCCTCCATCCGTTCATACACCCCTCCCCTCTACTCCCCATCTATCTATCTGCCTGCCCATTCACCCATCCATCCCTCCCTCCACCCAGCCACCCACATTCATCTTTCATGCCATATTTGCTGAGAGCTCACCAGGTTCTAGACAACGTGCCAGGGGCTGCAGCCAACCCAGCTCTTCAATTCCAAATATCTATCTGCAAATCCTGTCTGCTCTACCTTCAAAACACACCCAAAATGTGGTCACTTCTCACCCCTCCACGGTCCCTACCCAGGCCCGGCCACCACCTTCCCTCCCCACACTCACTGCGGGAGCCTGCTCCCTGGCGTCCTGGCCTCTCCTCTCGCCCCCACAGTCTGTTCTCCACACACAGCCAGATACAAGCCAAGTCTCTCTTCTGCTCAGAGCCCTCCCGTGGCTCCTGTCGTTCTGCGAGGACAAGCCAAAGTCCCTGCCACAGCTCATGTGGCCCTGCATGACCTGCACCCCACCCGGTTCCCTCTCTGAACTCCCCTCCCAGCCTCCCCCTCGCTCACTCCCCTTTCCCACACTGGCCTCCCTGCTGCTCCTTCAGCCCACTGAGCATGCACCCACCTCAGGACCTTTGCACTGGCTGCTCCTCCCGCCTGGAACCCTCTTCCTGGGACAGCACACGGCTCCCACAGGTCTCTGCTGAAACACCAGCGTCTCAGGGAGGCCTTCTCTGACCCCCTATTTGAGACGACCCTCTCCATCTTCCTTTCTCTGTCTTATCTTTCTCCACACACTGACCGATCTTTGGCATGCTACCCACTGATGTCTTTCTTTATTCTGTCTCCACCCCTCGGATGCAAGGCCGCGAGGCAGTGAACTGGCAGCTGTATTCAGTGTGGCATGCCCGCTGTCTGGCGCACAGTAGGCCCTCCACTGCCGTCTGTGGATGAACGAATGCCCCCTGAGGTACCGGCAGCTGTTTTCATGTTATGGGGACTCTCAGTCTTGTTTGTCTGTTTGTCAACGTCCCTCTGGCAGATTCGGAGGCTCCCCCGACCTGCCTCCCCTCTCACCATCCCCATCTCTCTCTGAATGGCCCCAGGGCAGCTGGGCCTCACCGTGGCCCCCGCAGTTGCCCCTGCCCCGTCATCTTGCTCTGCGCCCCCGTCATGGGAACCTGCCTCCTCACTGGGATGCTGTCCAGCCCCTCCTCCATGGCTGCAGCCTCCAGCCTCGTCCCTCCAGCGCATCACTCTCACCAGGGCCACCAGATCTTCAGAGCAAATCCGGTGGCATCGCTCCCCAGCGTAACACTGTCCAGCCCGCCGCCCTTGGCCTGGCCCAGTGCCCTCGCCCGCCGGGTGCTGCCCGCCCCTGCCTGGCGCCTTCTGCTCTGGGCCAGTGGCTTCCGTGCGCTCGAGCTGAGCCTTTGCCTGGAGCACGCTCCCCACTCCCTCCTGCTGTCCGGCTCTGGCTTATCCTTCCCCAGGCTGCCCTCTCCAGGTTGTGCCCTGACGGCCCCACAGTGGCCGTGGGCTCCCTCCTCCCACAGCTGCCTCCAGCCCCGTGGCCAGCACAACGGTTTGCAACCACCCATCTCCCTGCCAGACTGAGCGCTCCAGGACTGTGTAGCCGTCGTCACGGTGTAGCTGGGGGCTCTCCAGTCAGCCTGCAGTGGGGTGCCCTCGGGCAGCCACTGTAGGTCTCAGAGCCTCAGTTTCCTCAGCTGTGAAATGGGGACAACAACTGCCAGAGAGAGGGATGCTGCATTAAATAAGTCCCACAAAGCAGGTAGAACCAGGCCGAGGACACGTCAGGCACGGCACTCGGAGTCACAAACGGGCAGGGGAGGGCCCGGGCCCGGCTGTGGGTGCCTCTGGCCCCCAGCCACCTGGCGCTAGCCGGGCCTGCCCATGGGGGGCCGGGCCAGGGCGGCTGGCACATCCTCTCGGCCTCTCTGTGACTCTCTCCTTACTAAAAAGCCTCTATTTGCTTTGGTTGATTTTTAAAAATGTGTCTTATTTGCTTTGGGGGAAGTGCCCTCTGCCCTCTGTTGTCTTGTCTGACCTTTGAGCCTGTTTTCTGACTCTCCCTCCTGCCCTTGTTTGCACGTGGCTTTCTGCAGCCAACCTTTCTCATCCAACCTTTTCATCGAGCGCAGACTCCCCTCTCTGGGTCTCAGGGCTGCTTGGTTGAGGAGGGGGCGGCAACGTGTCCCGCTGCGCCACGCCATCCGCGTGGCGGGGGAAGGAGAAAAGCGCCAGCCCCGGCGCAGCCTCCGTGCCAGGCTGTGCTGGGCGCGCTGCACGTGTGCTGGCACCTTAACGCAGGAATGGGGGCACAGAGAGGGCACCCACAGCTGGTAGACGGGAGAGCTGGCAGCTCCCAAGCCCTGTCGTCTGCAGCAGCGTCTGCTGCCTCGCCAAGACTGCTGAACCCCCAGGACGGCCCAGACACTCACGGCAGGACACTAGGGACAAAACAGAGCCACAGGCATGAGTAAATGACCCCACAGAAAAGACCAACCTCTCTGAACTCACGCCCACCAGCAGGGGAAAGAACAAGCCAGGGAAAGAAACAGCAAAGGCCAGATTCCGTGGGATCTCAGGTGAACCGTGAGTTGAGCACGGTTTTACGCACCACTAAGAAAGGACAAGCTCTCCTGATAGATCTCCAGGTGCCACCAGCGGTGGGATGAACCCCAATCTCAGGGACGTGAAAACAGGGGGAACATGCATCCCCGAATCGACAAAACAGGGTCTCGACAGCGGTCCCCGGGTAACGGAGGGTGCGGGCGGCGGGGGGAGCCGGCCGTCTGCTGCAGATCCCTGTGCACCATGCCATGTGCTCCGACAAGCATGCTGTTATTTTTGTAATTCAAATGACTACGGTTTAAAAAAGGAAAATAGGGTTTTCCAAGCGGTTGCCACCTGGTCTCTTTTCCGGCCACCTCGTGGCTGGGGACACGGGCATTGGCAGCTCTGGGGGCCCTGCGGGAGGAGAAGCCTGGGAGCTCGCGGTCGGGCAGGTAGTGGCCTGAGCTCACCCGGCGGGCTCACCGGCAGAAACTCCCTTTATTAAGGCCTGGCCCTCAAACCCATCACCAAGGGCTCTTCGAGCTTGACAGCACACGGTGCAGCCACAAACGCCGCGACGAAGCCCACTGTCCCGGCGAACGGGGACCGGGATCTCGCCCTCCCACGTCTTCCTCCTCCCCAGTCCTCACTCCACCCCGCCTGGCGCCATGGCACAGCGGCGCCATCGCCGCCAGCAGTACTGGGCAACTTACACACCGCTCTGTCTCCGGAACGAACGGACTGCATCTCTCTTTTACGGCTGCATCACTCGCCCACCATCTTCCCCCTTCCCGGGGTGGGGGCCCAGGGAGGCTGCCTAAAGGCAGGTGGGGCAAGCGTGGGCTCCTCAGCAACCTCCCACAGTCATTGCTCCCCGACTCGTGGATACCAGGTCAAGTGTGACGCTGAGGGAGGACTCTGTGCCCCCCTTCACAGCTGTACAAACCAGAAAACCTCCCCCTGTGCTAGGACCTCGAATGCAACAGTGAACGAGACACCGAGCCTCCTGTCCTGAAGGAGTTGATCGTCTAGAGGAGAAAGGCAACAAACAACGGAATAAGTATCGAAAAGAATGTCAATTGTGATAAATGCTTTTAAAAAACAAGCGCTGTAACAAGGAAAGCTCCTTTAGATGGGGGAAGGCCTCAATGGGGAAGTGCCATTTAGCTTGATGAGGAGGAACCCACCACAAAAAGAGAAGGAGAAAAAGCATTCTGGATGCGGGAACAGCATGTGCAAAGGCCCTGAGGCAGGAAAGAGGCTGATGAGTTTGAGGAATGGCAAGGAGGCCCTTAAGCTAGAGAGTGAGTGAGGAGAGCGGGGTGGGATGAGGGGCCAGGCCCCGAAGGGCTCAGAGGCTGTGGAAAGGAGTTTGGGAAGACTGCAGAGTTTTAAGCAGAGAGCATCATAATCTGATTTATATGGTTAAAAGGATCCATGCCTCCACTTAGGAAGAACAGATGATTAGGGGGAGCGAGAGATGACATGGAGGACCAGTGCGGAAGGTCATCTTTTCATTTATTCAACATGTGTTTATCCAACAATGTTCTAATGAAATCTCTGAAAAACACAAAAATGAAAACAAACAAAACTCCTCGGCTGGGGCATGACTCCAGAGGTCCAGGGTCTGCTGCCTGGGGTCTTACAACCAAGGGAGAGGCAGGAGGGCCTCCTGAAGGAGGAGGCACTTCAGTGCGGCTTTGACGGGTGGCTACAGGGTGGCCCGGGGATGGGCACAGCTTGGGCGCAGGCTCAGAGGTGGGGAAGGGCTCCGCGTGAATGGGAGGTGTACTCCAGTTCATACCGAACGACTGAATTTCTGACCAACTCAGGGCATAAGTAATCAGCTGACGGAGGAGGAGCGGTATGAAGGCGAAGCGTGGAGGAAGATGCTGGAAGGGGGGGAGGGGACGGATCACAGAGCACTGAGTGGGGCCAAGGACCCTGGGCTTACCCTCTTGGCAATGGGGAGCACTTGAGGCCTTGAGCAGAGAGTGGCCCACCAGACGGACCACCTGAGAAGGCCCCCTGGCAGCCATGGGGGCCGTGGAGGAGGCTGGGGCTAGATTCAGGGAGAAAGGGAAAAGGGCAGGCCTGGCTCACCCTGTCTTTCTGATTCCATGATTAATAACAAAGCAGCTGATACTTCACAGAGCTTTCTACGAAGACTGTCAGGCACTGTTCTAAGCTCTTTACACCCATTAAATTATTTAATCTGCACAAGAACTCTATGAAGTTGGCACTTTCATTTACTCCCATTTTACAGGTGAGGCGACTGGGGCACAGAGAGGGCAAGTCACTTGCTCAAGGTCACACAGCTGGGAAGCATTAGGGGCTGGGAATCAGTCCGGCCCTCGGGCTCCCACGTCTGCTCTTACCCACGGCCTTATCCTGTCTCCTCCTTCTAAGCCCCTACAGTTCTGCATTCTGGGATTTCATCTCTTTGGCAGAGAAAATGCTCTCTGAACAGCATCCCTGGCTGCCCTGTGAGACCCCAGGAATATGATAACAAGCCCCTCAAAGTACAGGAACTGACCAGAGCCCACTCACGGCTCTGCTGCCAGCCCGTGTGAGCGGGGGCGAGGCCCAGAGCCCTCTGAGGGACCTGCATCCCGTCTGGGGGGTGAGGATGGGAACGCCCCCCTCACGGTGACACGAGCAGTATAATCCCAGTGGCTACCAGGCAACGGGCAGGGCTGCACGGAGCCCGTCACCCACAGCCTGCACAGTCTCCTCCACGGCCACCGTCCCCTCTCCCCTGTGGAGGTGCAGAGAGGGACACTAGCCCGCCAGGGACATGGCCTGCGTTTCCCTTAGGAGTGTCTGCCAGTCGCTCCTCTCCCCACACTGTGGACCCCGCATGGCTCCGACCCCGCGAGGGTTCCCGGGTGTCTCCAGGGAGAGAGGAGGGAGAGCAAGGACACGGTCCATCCCCGGGGCCCAGGCCGGTCGTCGCTGGGGGCCAGACCCAAGGGCGTCCGGGACTCGCCCTGGTGGCCGTTGTGCTTGGGACAGGGCTGGGATGAGTGACCCTGCCCCAGGCCTGAGGTCTGGCCGAGGCCTCGCCCCTTCTCCGAGGGTCGGGGTGGCACTGGAGCTCTTGGGTGGCGGCTGACACCAGGCGCAGAGTCGGGGCTTCTGGACCCTCTCTGGCAACCGTGGGCGGTGCGGCTCCGGGCACGGCCTCCCCATGAGTCCAGCGTGAACGGCAGGCCCAGGAGGCCCCGCGCCGCCTGCCAGCCCCACGCGTCCATCAGTGAGAGCCGGCCGGAGCTGGGTGCTCCTCCAGGACCAGGTCGCCTACCGGTCAGCAATGCCATTGCGGCCGTGAGGGGAAAGGGCCATGCGCGTGGAGCGCCCAGCGCGGAGGTGCCGGTTCACGCCAGCTGCTGGCATCGTCCAGGCCACCTTGAAGGCTGTGGGGGCTCGGGCGACCGCCGTGCGAAGGCTCGGGGGCCACTTTTCAGCCCCAGCATGTGCATCGTTTTTAGCAGCTGCAGTCCCACGGCAGAGGTCTACTCGAGTTCAGAGAGAATCCCGGGAGAAGCTTCTGGAGGTCCGGAGGCGGGCACGGCAGACGCAGGCCTCTGAGAGGGCAGAGAAACACCCAGAAACAGCCCTGGGCCCCAGCGCACAGCCAAGCTTAATTCTATTCCCACCGCCTGAGCACGGGGGCGGCCAAGGCCGTGGACGCCTCCCTGCACCAGCTCCTTTTATAGATGGGGAAACTGAGGCACTGTGCAATCCAAAGTCTGTGGCTGGTGAGGCCAAGTCTCGGGCACAGAAGTCACTCGTGGTCCAGCCCCCGGCTGGGTGTCTGCCGTCAGCCACCAGCTCCTATCTGGGCGGCCCGGTCTCCCCAGGGAGAGCTGTTTCCCGACCAGATTCATCCGTGGGCTCGGCTTGGAGCCCAGCACACGGCCCGCACACACTGAGTACTCCGCCGATATTGGTTTTATTGATTTACATTCTCTCCTCTCTTCAAGATCCTCTGTGCTTGGAAACCCGAAATTGGCTGGGGGTGGGGTGGGGAGAAGGGCCTCATTTTAATCTGAAGTGAGTCACGTAAGTTGATAAATTTAGAAGTGGCCTCAAGAGCTCTTAAGCTCCTGCCTTCAGATAGTTGCTAGGAAGAGACCAGCTCTCAGCAGCCTTTGCACGGCAGATGCACAAGACAGCGGGGACACCATCGGCGCCCCACCAGGGTCCCCTCCCCAGCCTGCAGCATACCCCAGCTGCGGCTGCTGGAGCCCCCAGCTGCCCCCTTGTCTGCAGAGTCGCCCTGGGGCGAGCGGGAGCTGCCCCTGTCTCAAGCTTGCTCCCACGGCCCCCCACCTACGATCCACGGGCATGTGCATCCCACACGTGGTCAGAGCTCCTCCCCTCCACCCGTCCCCTCCCTGACACCTGACTATCAGCAACGCCCAGGCAATTCTGAATCGCAGACATTTAACGTTCCGGGGGCTCCATCTGGCCCCAAAGTCCTTGTTTCAAAGATGGGCAACTGGTGACCAGAGAAGGACTGTGGCGGGTCCAAGGTCACTGGGAGTGTCTGTGAAGGCCGGGCCGCACCCAGGTCTCGGCCACCTCGCCCCCCGCCCCTAATCCATTCTGCGGCCCTCATGCTGCCTGGCGGCTGGACCAGCTGGCCAGCGGGGGCTTCTGCTTTCTCCGGAGGGGAGTCCTGCTGTGTCAACTCTGCAGCAGCCACGGGGAAGGCACCTGGAGGCCATGAAGCGCTGGCTGGAGGCTTGTGGGATGGGCAGACTCTGCCGCCCTGGGGCCCGGCCCGGCTCAGCCCTTCCCCTGGGCTGCGGTGGACAGCAGACACGTGGGGGGAGAAGGAAACCACCTCTGATGAAAGCCTCGACTCGTGGATGCTGATCTGGCTGCGGCTTCTTCTAGAAACCCTCCCTCCCCTGACAAGAACCCCACTCTCCCCATAAGAAGCAAGAGTCCTGGAACCACACAGGCAAAGAGGCAACACCGGGCCGGCGCCTGGACGCTGGGGTCTGGTTCCCGCTCTGGGAAGAGCCAGCTGTGCGACCTTGGGCAAACCAACGCGCAGCCGGAGCCACAGCTGCCCGTGTGTACGACGAGGGCAGTCTGCATTGTTATGATTTTGTTGGGCCCCGTCTATTTCAGCTACCATTTATTGAACTAGAAGAGACTCATTAGAAGTTCATCAAATAATAACTGCCCACACTTCTGCCAAGCACGGCCCTAAGCACTTCAATTTTTTTTAATTCTCACAGCAATCCTACGAATTGGATATTTCGTTATCCCCATTTTATAGAGGGTGGGACTAAGGCACAGAGAAGTTAAGAAACTTGCACAAAGTCACACAGCAAGGAAGTGGTGGAGTGGGGATTGGAATCTCAGAGTCTGTGCTTTAGACTCCTCCCTGTACTACCGTCTTTGCTGTTTGTTTTGAGCTGCCATTTATTAAGCACCTACTGCATACAGGTCCTCTGCCGGGCACGTGATACACACATACGCTTGTTGACTTCTCACAACAACTCTGAGAGGTGGGTCTTCTCGCGCCCCTGGTTTTAGAAGAGGAAACAAAGGCTCGTGTGAGGTGCACACAGCGCCCCAGGTCCCACTGTGACTGAGCGGGGCAGGCCACTGGGGACTGGTGGCCCCAAGTCCTGTAAAGGTGTTATCTTATTTACCACATCTCACCAAATCGATGATGTGTCCATTGCCAGGAGGCACCGCTGCTTTACGTCCACTTGAGAAAGAAAAAGGCGTGTTGTTCTCCCGTGACGGGCCACCAGCTGCCACAGGCGCCCTAGCTCAGAGACGCAGAAACGTGCGTCTGGGGATCCACACAGCTCTGCGTCCCCCACAGCCACCCTACAGGGAGGCACTGAGACCATCCCCATTTTACAGCTGCGGGAACCAAGCTGAGGACACACAGCCGGTCAGCGCGCAGGCCTCGGATCTGACGCTGGGCCAGCCTCGGTCCTGAACCCGCCGTGCTGTGTCACTGCCATGTCAACCCAGGGGCATGTGTGTCCCGCCCGTGGGCACAGATCAGATGCTGAGGAGACTCAGTCAGCTGGACGGAGCCCGGCACCCCCTTCTCTGGACGAGCTCGCAGCCCTCACCTGCTGCAGAGGCCGCAGGCAGCTGGGGACACTCCCACACGGCTTCCGAGGATCGCCCCCCAGCTCTGCTCCCCGTGACAGCTCAGCTCCCCGGGCCACCCCGAGCCGAGGCTGCGGCCCAGAGGCAGGGCTTCACAGGAGCCAGGTCTCCGGGCCGCAGACACGGCCCAGCGGAGCAGCCCCATTCATCGTGAGAAGGCCCCTGCTCTGCAGAAAACTGCCCTCGGGGTGCCAGCCCCCGAGGCCTGCTTCCACCCTTCGACGCTAAATAGTTTGGACCCCAAGCCGGGTCATCCATTCATGGCTGCCTCCAACCCCACGCTCCACTGCAGCACGACTTCTCTGGGTCTTGACGAAAACTGAATTTCCCCTCCACCTCCACCCACTGTCGGACTAGGATTTGCCCCTTCTGAGGACATCTTTAAGGAAGCCCTCTGGGGCCTTTCCCCAGCAGCAGGACAGAAGCTCCGCATACCCTGAATGTCTGGCAGGACTGAGCCACTGTTTGTGACTGTTTTCTATCCATCACATTATACACAATCTTGTGAGGCAGGTCCCTCCAACCCCACTTGACATATGAGGATGCTGAGCTCAGAGAGGCAAAGCTACTCGCTCAAGGTCACACAGCAGTAAACACTGGCACTAGGATTTAAATTCAAGTTGCTCTGACGGCACAGAGGAGGCCCTGTTAACACCGATCTCCGGACAAGCCAAGCCAAGCACTTCCTTCGTGTTACTCCACCAAACCCTCCCACGACAAACAAGAGTATAACAATATCATTACCCCCATTCTACAGATGGGAAAACATCCTCTGAGCCTTTAACCAGACTGTAACCCCAGGCCAGGCACTTTGCCTGAACTCCACCTGCCTCTCCCAACACCCGGGAAGGTGGGGGCCAGTGTGACCCCATTTTCCAAGACGTAAACTCAGGTGAGGTCACTAGTTCAACCACACGAGCTACTTAATGGTCGAGCCACTTAGGATGTGGCTCGGAACAAGCAATCACCCTCCCACACATTAAATGAAAAAGTATTTGTAAAGTGCTCGAGAACACATTTCAGCTCTTAGGAACAGCCATCCTGATGCACATTTTAGGACTTGGCAGTCACCCTACAGGGTCGGTGCTGCTGTCCCCATTCTGCAGACGAGGACACCGAGGTTCAGAGAGTACGTGGCTGAGGTAAGAACGGACCGTGGCCTCTCAGCGGCACTGGTCCCTGGGGCCAGCGGGGGTCCCTCACACCCCGAGCTCCCCTGCCCGCCTCCAGCTCTTCTCTCTGGGGCCCAGCAGCCCCACAGCCCCAGCTCACACGGGCTGTTCCCCCCCCTCGGGTTCCTGGCTCTGGGCAGCCCCCAGACAGCTCTCAGAAGATGAAAAGGAGAAAGAGCACCAGAGACCTGGGTTCGAATCCCAGCCCTGCCCCCACCTGCTGTGCGACTTGGGCACATCCTTAAGCCTTGGTTTCTTTACCTGTGAAATGAGTGGCAGTGAGGAAGAAATGAGACACTGTGCAAAGGACTCATCGACACACTTAGTGGTCAGAGGGGGTTGAAAGTGTCCCCCCCAATCCATGTCCACTTGGAACCTCAGAACGTGACCTGACCTGGAAATGGGGTCTTTGCTGGTGTGTTTAAAGATCTCGAGATGAAACCATCCTGGATGGAGGGTGGGCGCTGTATCCAGTGGCCGGTGGCCTTACCAGAAGAGAGGACGAGGGGAGACACAGTAAGAAGGTGATGAGGACATGGAGGCAGAAGTCCGAGGGACGCGGCCACAGGCCAGAGATCAAGGCGACCACCAGGAGCTCAGAAGGGGCAGGGCCTCTGGGGGAGCCACCCTGGACACCTCCATCTCAGACTTGCAGCCTCCATTTCTGTTGTTTTGAGCTGCCCAGCCTGTGGTCCTTTGTCAGGGCGGCCACACGAGACGGAGCCAGCGGCTCTAACTGCTCCCACGGCTGTTAACACCTGATGCTTGCAGGGCGCAGACCCCTTACCCTGAGGCCGGCTGGCAGGAGAACCCGCCCGCACCGAGGAACAAGGCGGGCAGGGGCACGGGGCCTCTTCCGAGGGGAGAGCATGAGGCCAGAGGGCTGACACAACAGGGGCAAGTTCACCCGTCAGGGACCGGGCTGGGCCGAGCCTCAGACCAAGGCCTCCTCCCCAGGCCCGGGGGCCCCCCCAAAGCCTCAGGGACACCAGCCCTGGCCCCCTGCCCGCCCCCCGTCGGGCCTGCCCTGTGTCCTCCCAGCCCTCTGACCTCTGAAGTTTTCTGGGTCGTGTGCACTGAGTCTAAGGTCTTACACACACTGCCCCCTCTGTCGCAGGCTCCCCCCTGGAGACCAGGGTGAGGCCCTCAGCACACGGCCCGGCACATGGCGGGTCCTCGGGAGGCCAACAGTGTCCTTAGTGTCACCTGTCTTACTGTCGTCACACAGCAGCCCTGTGAGGTGGGTAGCTGGCAGCACGCCCCACTCTGCAGATCAAACACCAAGGGCGGAAGAGGCGATGGGGGCACCGACTCAGGACTCCTCGCAGCAGCACAGGCTCTGAACTCGCCCCCGCCTCAACCCAGACTGATGCTCAGGCTCGAGAACTTCCACTCTCTGAGCCCGGCAGACGGGCCGCGCCCTGAGCCCAGCCCTCTGGGCCACTGCTTCTCCCGCCACCTCTCACCGCTGCCTGGGAGGCGGGTTCTGTTACTACAGTCGTCCCTCTGCGTCCACGGGGACGGCTTCCAGGACCCCCTCGGACACCCCAATCCGCGGATGCTCGAGTCCCTCAGTAGGCACTTCCTGTCTGTGGTTCTGCATCCCTGGGTGCAGAGGGCCAACTGTACCTACTACACAGATGGGCCGGCTGAGGCTCCGCCCCACTGCCCCGAAGGCCAGGGCCTTGCCCTCTTCCCTATCTATTACCAGCTCTGCATGAAGGGTACAGCCAGACATCCCTTTGTCTCTGTCCAGGGGGCCTTCTCCCTAAATATTTTCTTGTTTGAGGTTCCCACTGGGAGGGAGAAATGAATTCCTGCGGGTTCAACGTTCGGGTCTTGGAGAGCGGCACGGGGGCGGGGGTGGCCAGGGTCCCACGCTGCACTGTGGGTTCCAGGCGGGGCTGGGGGAGGGAGCCTGTCCGCTCCCCACAATGTGTGTGCATGTGGCACCCAGCACCTGTGCCCCACCCAGCTCCACTGCAGCCCCTCGGGAGGTAAGGGAGGCAGAGAGGAGCCACGCCCTGCACCTCAGGGGCCCCCGTGGCCCTCCACCTCGACTCTGCACCTACTATGAGCCAGCTGCTGCACCGCGTCGTTTCACACCTTCCCAACAGCCCTGCTTTCGTCCCCCCTCTTAAAGAAGGGAGACCAAAGTCCACAGGAGAGAAGCCATGTCCCCCAGGGCCACAGGGCTGGGAGAGGTGTCACCAGGACGCGACCCCAGGGCCGCCGCCTCTCCCTGGAGCACCCTCCCAGCCACACGGCTGAGAAGACAGTTCATTTTGGATTTCAAGGTTGACTGGCCTCTGGAATAGCCTGATTCAGCTGTGCAGGGTGAAGCCTGGGGCTGGGGGCGCTGAGGGGTCTGGGGGGCTAGAGATCTGAGCTTCAGTCACATGCTGCCACCAACTTGCCAAGAGACCTCAGTTTCCCCAGATGTGGCAGGAGCCCAGGTGACCCCCAGTTCTGAGAGCCTGTGGGCTCCCCAAGCACCCCCACTCTCAACGACCTCGGCTCCCTGGGGTGCCCAGAGCTACAGAGTTGAGAATGCTGGGGCACCTGTGAAGACGCAGCCCCCAGGACCTCCGGAATCCTTGTGGGGGACGCAGGGATCTGCCCCCCACCAGGCGGTTTTTTAGGTCCATTAATGCTCGAGGCCCTCCAGCCTCGAGACTTCCCTTCCTTGCTTCCCCTTCTGACCTTGGCCAATGGCAGCAGCAAGGCACTCAGCTACTCTGGTTCCAGGCCCTGACGCCAGTGACACCTCCGTGCACAGCCCTCCACAGTGCCCAAGGCTCTCAGACCGCTGTGGGCCAAGGCAGGGCAGGGTCAGGCAGGCCCTGGTCACAGACGAGGAGCCTGAGGTGCAGAGACAAAGCGACTTGCCCAAGGTCACCCAGCTGGTCACAGCCAGTCAGGAGCAGAGGCTGGCCTTGTGCCTTCATCCTTTCAAGTTGGACTCGAACATTTGGGAAAACCAGGGCTCCAAACAGGCCCCCTGCTGCTTTGTGCCCGAGAGCTCAGAGAGGTTGGCAAGATCCCCCACTCTGCAGACAGCACAGTGTGACCTTGGACAAGTCCCTTTCCCTGGCTGGGCCCCAGTTTCCCTCTTATAAATGGGCCCAGGTTCCCAGGCCAGGCAAACACAGAGTGCACACATCTGCTTTGGCTTTGTTGGTGCCATCAGTTCCACGGTGCAAAGGGGGCAGAGCAATCGGGCTGCCTGGGACAGGGCCGAACCTGCCTTCACCCACAGGAGCCTCTGGACTCTTTCTTGGAGCCTTGCTCAAAATCGCAAGTTCTTGGCCTATTAGTTCCCAAGAAGTTAGCACCTCAAACTGGAACTGGCCTCAGACAGGAGGGGAGGGAAGGGAGGGTCTAAGAGGGCAGCCAGGGGGATTGATGGCTTGCCTTCCACCCCACCTCTGCCATGTTTCAGCTGTGTGACCTTGGGTGAGTGTCTTCACTTCTCTGTGCAGCTTCCTCATCTGTGGCATGTTAATAACAAGGCTGTGGGAGCCCCCACTGTAGTGATGTGTGCAGAGCAATTAGTTCAGCGAATGCTAGCTGGGTTATTATTATTCACCCAATGCCGCGACCCATACTTGTGCTGGGTGGGAAGAAAGGGAGCGGGGGCAGGAGGAGAACGAGGGAGGGGTCAGCATTTCAGTCCTCCCACAGCATAAGCCACAGGCAGCTTTTCTGACCTCTGGTCTGGAGAGGACTTTGGGAGATGCTGGAGGGAACCCGGTTCCCAGCTCTCAGAGACCCCACACCGGCGTGTCGGTCTCCTGGTGCCAGAGAAGGGGGTCGGCGGGGCCAGTGCGAGCTCCTGGTAGTCTGGGCCATGGGCAGCAGCCATGCCCCTACCCCCTCCTCTGTCTCTTTCCCAACGCTGGGCAGCCTTTTCTGCAGAACATCAGTAACCCAAGATGGCCCTCCCCTCGGGCCTGTGTGGGGCTGTGGCAGCCACTCGGGAGCCAGTGTCCCTCTGTCCTCATGGGCGGTCCCCTGAGGGGCAAGCCTCTCCCCGGTGCCCACACAGACACCTTTAGTCTCACAGAGGATGCCCAGAAGCTCAGGGGCAGGTGTGTGCACGCAGCATCCGCAGAGGTGCTGCATCTCGGTGCCCAGGCCATCTCTGTAGGTGTGCAACCCACATTCACCTGTGGGCACATTCCAGCGTGCCATGTGCCTGCCAATGCACCGACAGGCATGCAAATGGCATTCAGGACACCACGTGTGTGCTTGTCACTTTCACATCAGGGCCAGCCCTCACATGTGCACATGCCACATTTGTGGCTACTGCAGGGCACCACGTGCAGGCCAATTCACCCATGTGCAGCCTACTGCATTCCCACGTTAGTGCTTCATGCATGTGTGGGCATGCTGCATTCACAGGTGTGTGTGCGTGTGTGTGTGCATGCTGCACTCGTGTGCATGCTGCATTTTGCAGGTGAGTGGGTGGTATGCAGGGATGTGAGCTGTATTTACATGTGCTGGGTGTATCTGAGGGCACGGGCACTCTGTATGTGTGTGTATGATTTGAACATATACGACGCACTACTGTGTGGACTATAGTTGTGTGTGTGCATCTGTGCAAATCTGTGGACACGTATATGCCCAGATACAAATGGGACTGGGTGTACGAAGGTGGCTAAATAACATGGGCCATCGGCATCTTTCCTGGACTCCCCCTGCAGGCTGCGCCCCGAGCAGCAGCCCCTCCCTGCCGCTGCCCCTTCAAGGAAGTTAAGAGGCGGAGGCCCCCCGTGGCCTGTGCCCCGAGCCCCCTCCTACTGCACACGTCAAAGGAGAATTTCTCCGGATAGCGCTCGCCGCTCCTGGAAATGCCCCGCGCGTCAGCTCTGCCTCCTGCCAGCGGTCTGGAAAGCAGTGCAGGCGGGAGCTGAGCCCCTTCTGCGCCGGGCGAGGGGTGTGCAGCCTCACACCAGGACCTTCTGCTGGCCGAGCTGGCTTGCCCATTTACCCTTCTGAAGGTCGCACCAGGCCGGGCCTCTGCGTGGGGGCCCAAGACCCCCAGGCCCCTTGCCTGACTGAGGCAGGCCAGCTGCAGAGACCCCTCCCCACACAACCCTGGTGAGCAGAGGACAGCCGTGCTGTGGAATGGCCACTTGGCTAGAAAGGGGCAGGTGCCCGCAGCAGCCCACCCTTGGGGAGTCCGGAGGCCCCCTGCTGGACTCCCCAGCCCTGACCCTTCAGGGGGCAGAGAGGAGCCCAGGTGCCTGAGCAGAGCAGCCAGAGGCCACCAGGCCGGCCGAGGACCAGGGCTTCCGGGCAGAAAGTGCCAACTCCACCACCGGCGTGACTGCTGCAAAATGGCCCGGCCATCCCATTCCTGTCCGGCTCCTGGCCATCCAGGGGACCCAGGCACCCGGCCCTGCCGCCACACACCCTGGCTGGCCTGACCTGGTGTGTCCTGGCACACTGAAGCCCACCCTGCCAAGGGGACCCTCCGTGGGGGCAGCTTTCCTGGGACCCTGGCCAGGGCGGGCAGGGGGCACCCTCTGGTTCTCTGCATTTCCACGGGACGCGCTCAGCGGGAAGAGAACACTGCCCCCTCCCACCGACTGGCTGGCCCTTGCGTAACGTCCATCGGGGGCATTTGCTGTCCAGAGACTGCCGGAATCTACCTGAGACCCCGGCATCGGCCTGTCCGAGGCCCCCCGCCCGTGTCCCCAGCACCCAGCCCCCCTCCCCAGCGCACGGACCCTCACACTAGCGGCTCCCTCGGCGGCCGGCGGCTCCCAACGCAGCCTCAGCTGCCGCCAGATAAACAAGCCCCGCTCCCACCCCTCCACGCCGCCACCTCCATCAGCACTGAAAAACCCCAACGAAATGAAACAAAATAAAATGGGTGAGGGAGGCAGGGGAGAGCGGAGTGGGGCGCTTTTTATTTTTTATTTTCTCATGCTGGGGGATGCCGGTACTTACTTGGCTACGAAAATCACCACCAATCGGGCACGGGTTCCAGGCGGGCAGCCCCGGAATCGCGGTGCGGCAGCTGGCGCCGCGGCTGAGCCCAGCCAGCGTGCCGGTCCCTCTGCAGACTGTACCATCCTGCGAGCAGGTTGGGGGGGCGGGGGGCGGGGGCGCCGCGCCGGCTTCTAGGAGAGCATCTCGCCGGCGAAACGCGGTCTCGGGGGAGGCAGCGGCCGCCCCTGCCCCTGCACCGCCGCGCCCGGGGGAGGGGCCGGGACGAGGGAGGGGCGCGGGGAGGGCCGTTCTGCTGCGGGGCCCGGGCGCGGGGAGGGAGGGGCGGCGGGTGCGTGGACCGAACCACCACGGTGTTGTTTGCGGTTTTAATCCCTCCCGTGGGATCAGGAGGAACTGAAGCTGGCAGAGTCCCAGGAATATGCCTGCTCCCCGAAGTAGGAGGGAATGTCAAGGGCACGGTGAGGGTAGACTTGGGCCCGCCAGAAGGGAGGGGGTCCCGCGAATGGTGGGAGCTGGGGTGACAGCGGAGAGGGGAGGGTTCTGCTCAAATGGTCCTAAGTGGTCCCCTACTTTCCGGGGGACTTGTTCCGCTGGGAAGGGGCTCTAGTGCCCCCTTCTATTGTTCAGGACACCCCCAGACCTGGGGGGCAAAGTTCACGTGGGGGGAGCAATGGACTCAACACACACTAAACACATCTGTGGCTGCAGGGCCAGCAGAGCAGAGCCGGCAGTGAGCCTCTTGCCGCCATCTAAACACTCCCCCTGCAGCCCCACCTCCCGGCCGGGGTGCGCCCTGTCTGCCTGGGGGCCTCAGGTCTGGCAGAAGACCCCCTCCAGGGGCCATTTCTCTGCTCGCAGGGGCCCACTGGCAGGGGTGTCTGCATATATCTTGTGCACCCACATAATCTGCAGGGACATCTGTGGTGAGCTGGGGACTATCGATGCACAGGGGACCCCAGAGACCCCCAAGGAGGGGTCTGCAGGAATAGAATCCCCCAGCCAGGTGCCCACTTCTTCCTGCCTCACCTGCGGCAAACTTGCTGTCCCTTTAAATCCACACTGGTGGGAGGACAGCCCTGGGAGCAAGGTTAGGAGGTCCCAGTGGGCAGAGGGGCTTCGGAAGCCTCCTTTCCACTGCCCCGCCCCCTCCAGAGGGGCACCCTGCTTGGGAGCAGGGCACTGATGTGGAAGGACCTTCAGGACCAGCATCTCAGTGTGGAGGGGGCATGTGTGGGTTGAGGGGCAGGGCTGGGGGTTGCCCCAGGAAGCAGCTCCAAACGGAAGCTGCCTCTTTCCCCCGCCCCCACCCCCTGCCCACTTCTGAGCTGCCCGGCTGAGTGTCCCGAGCTGCCGCTCCATCCCTGGGCTGGCACAGAATATCAATTTGTCTCGTTAAGCTGAAAGTCTGCACTGCACCAAAATCAGAACCCGGCCGGGCAGAGGGGCGGCGGGAAGCCGGGAGCTGGGAGCACGGGCGGCTGGGCCCCTGCCAGCGGGGCCACGCTGACACCCCCTTGCTCTTCATCCCCCCGCCAGCCCTCCCAGAGGGTCCCATTCTGCCCCTGGGCCAAGGAGAGTGGCCTCAGTGCAGGGAGGATGCTGAGAAGCTAAGGATGCTGAGCGCCCGGTGGCCCTCGGCTCCATTGGGGCAGGCCAGGAAGGTGCCCAGCGGGGTTCCCACAGAGCAGCCCCGGGGCCCCTCCCAGAGAGGCTCTTGTCCCCCACCAACTGCCCGGGACAAGGAGCTCCCACACTGGCCCCTTCTTGGGGGTGCAGATCTGGGGACTCCGGGGCCCCCTCCAGGCAAACTTCTAAGTCAGCCCTCACCTCAGGGCTGGGCCAGGCCAGGAGTCCCTGCTCCTCCAGGGGCTAGAGGCAGCCTCTGCCCCCCACGGGGCCAAGTAAAAGTGTCCTGAGAAGGCTGGGGTGAGGGTGGGCCGGAGAGGGCAGAGGCTGAAAGGCCCGCTGCCACTCACGTCTGGTCCAAGCAAAGGTGTCAGTGTCAGGAATCCTGCCATCATTACCACGACATCGATGGGGGCAGACCACTTTCTCTGGTTACAAAACAAACGGCCACACAAGGGGCCGGTTATGAGCCTCCATTTCAACAATAATAATCCCTTCCGTGTCCAGCACCCTTTACGGTTGGTAGAGGCCACCTGCAAACCAGTGAATCTCTTGACCCTCACAGCTACCGCAGGCAGCACCCTAGTTACAGACAAGGAAGCTCGAGGGGTTCAGATGCACCAGGTGCCAGGACAAGGGCCTCGCCCGGGAGGGGGGACGCCAGACCTGTGACCGAGGCCTGGGCACTCCCAGCCTAGGGTGCCCTGCATGTGAAGGCCAGCGTGGCGTGGGCCATCTGGGAGCCCTCCCTACTTGTCCTCTTGAAGTCCTGAGTCCCACCTGCTCACCTCCCTGTCTGAGCCTTCACCCACAGCCAGCGAACTCTCGGGAGCTCATGGGTTTTGGTTCCCTGAATCTCAGACTAGAACTGGCACCTGGCTACGCTCCCATCTCCTTGGCCTTCCAGGCCTTATGTCCTTCAGCCCCTGCGTCTACACCCCAGTTACAGGATACCCTCTAACCTCGGAGGTGGCCCAAATGTTGACTAGCATAGTTGTAAAGTTTTTCCTTACTCGAGGCCCATGAACTTCTATTCATCCTTTAAAGTCCATCTCAAATGCCCCTTCCTCTGACAGTCCTTCCTGATTCCACCAACAGAATTCGTTCATGCCTCTGTCCTGCCTCTGAGCACAGCACACTGTGATGGTCTACACCTCTGTCCTCCTCACTGGGCTGTGACCACATCCGTGAGGTCTCTGGTGTCCCAGCTCCCAGCATGTGGTAGGCGTCATCGTAAAGCCTTGAATGAATCTGCTGCTGTGTGATTTCGAGTCATCAAATGCCAGAACAAGAAGGACCCTCAAGGACTCCTGTCTGACTCTCCCATTTTACAGTTGAGCAAACTGAGGCCTCAAGAAAAGGATGGCTTGCCCAAGGTCATCCTGGGGGGTGGAATCTGGCCACAGATGTCTGTCCCCTGTCCTGTCCCCTGTGCCTCCCCTTCTTGCAGCAGACGCACCTGGGCATCTGGCCTGTCTTTCCAGGATGTGTCGGGGGGCAGGGGATACTGGACAGGCAGTGGTGTTGTGAAATCAGACAAACAATGGTGCTAGTGTCGCAACTCCAGGAAGGTTGGAAGCAGCAGGTCAGGGTCACCCACAGGGAAGAGGGGGAAAGGGGCAGGAGGCCGGCCGGGAGGATTACTGAGAGCTGCTGCCTCCAGCGTGGTTTGGCTTATGGTGGACATGGACTGAGGGCGGGGCAGAAGGTGTGAGAAATGGGTAGGGGGACAGCCAGCTCAGTCTGCTTTTCAAACGGGGTTTAGTTGGCCAAACCACGTTTCTCCCTTGGGGACAGGCCCTGTCCCGTGGGGGCGTGGAGAGGGCCACTCTGCCTAGGGATGGGGTGGGAGCTTGGTCCAGTCTGACGGAGGCAATTTGCATAAGGGAGACAGATGAGGTGGGTCCAGACAGGTCTGAGGAGACAGAACTGAGTGCACCCAGAGGTCAGACATGGGCCCTGCCGCTTCCCCTCTTGAGGGAACAGGCACGAGGGCTATACCCACCCTCGCCTCGCCCAGCTCACGGCAGGGGTCCTGGGGCAGCTATTGCCACAAGGAGCTGCTGGCTGGGCCCCTCAGGGGACGAGGAACCATCTCCCAAGGCCCCCCACATCCTCGTCTTGTCTGCCCTCCAGAGATCACCCTCAGAGAGACTGGGCTGCTTCCCATGTTACAGAAGAGGAAATTGAGGCCCGGAGACCTGAAGCACCTTCCTTGGGAGTTCCAGAGCGAGCGAGAGCAAGAGCCAAGAATGGGACGCAGGCCCGCCCCTCGAGCTCTGGGCCCTTCGCTCTGTCCCTGCCTGGAGCTACCCAGGTTCCAGGCGCAGGACTCAGGCTTTCTCATTCCATGACTTCGAGGGGCCATGGCGTTTGCGTGTGGGGGACCCTGTGGCCGGCTCGTCTCAGGTCTCCCCTCCAGTCACGCTGGGGCCCTACCCCCACTCCCACCAAGGTCCACAATTCCCTTAGTCGACCGATCTCAGGCTGAGGTTTTGTGGCCAGAGAGACAGACATGGGTTCAAATCTCCACTCCTTCATTTACGGGCTGTGTGACCTTGGGAAAACGCCTCGACCTCCCTGAGTCCCAGGTCTCTCATCTGCAAAATGGAGACGACAATACCTACTTGGCGGGGCTCCAGCTAACAGAGAATGGCAGCTGTCACTAGTAGACAAAACACAGAGGGTCAGAATCGCCAGAAGGCCCCTGGGAAACGCGGTGGGGAGGGGGTTTCTTCCAGCCCTCAGTCTACTGGGGTGTGACGGTTCTCAGATAGGGGGGCTGGGCGGGGCTGGCCTCCGGGACCCTGACAGGCCCAAGCAGCCCTGCTGAGACTCGAACCCAGGTCTCAGTTCCCAGCTCCTCCCACTGGTTCTTGCTCCCCCTGCGAGGAGGGTGCAGGCCTGGCTTCTGGCTAAATCCAGCCGCTATCACATCAACATCCTATCGTGTATCTCATGTGATGTGAGCTTCGCAAAGTCCCGGGACGTAGGTCTTGTTTTTATCCCCGTCTCACAGAGAAGGAAACCGAGGTACAGACAGGGGAAACTGTGCTGCCCAAGGTCATAGAGTGAGTAGGGGAGCCAGGAGGCTCCACCCCAAGCCCAGGGACCCTGTGGGAGGTGGGTGTGAACCTGGGTCCAGGGAGCCACCAGGCTGTGAATTCCCTACAGTTGTGGTATGTCCTCTCAGCCACGCAGGGAGAAAACCTCAGCCGGACGCCCACCCCAGCCGTCCAGAGGGTCGGGCTGACCTTCCGCCTCTCCTCCAGGCCAGAGGCCAGGAACAGGGGTCAGTTAGGGAGCTGGCGCTTGCCCTCCCAGAAGAACAGAGCCTGGGGACCAAGAGCTCCTCTGGAAGGACTCCTAGGAGAGCCTGCCTTTCCCAGGCCTGGGAAACATGGCCTCAACCACGCCACCTCGGGTTCGAACCGCATGTTAATGCATGCACACACATACACGCACTCACACGCTCACACACACAGATACTGCCCACTCACACCACGCAAGTGCATGCCTCAGTGTCTTTGCATGCACCATACATTCTGCCGGGGATGACTTCCCTCCCCACTTCTTTGCCTGGAGAACTCCTACTCATCCTTCAACGCTCAGCTTCAGCAACCCCTCTATGAAGCCTTCCTTGATTTCACCTTCATCATCCCCATCCCCCAAGAAGAGTTGGTTGCAATTAACCTTTGCATATGCGTCTGTCTCATCTATCAGGATAGGGGAGTCCATGCAGAGAGAGATAGGGTCCCATTTGCCTGTTAGATCCCCAGTACTGGGCACACAGCCTCAATCAATATTGATTGAACCGATAAGTGCAGGTTTATTGAATGAAAAAGCAATTCCCCTGGTGGTTTTGAACTGGTATTTGCATCTCTCTGTGGCTCTGGAAATATTCTCTAGACTCTCTGGGAGGTCCTGGTGTAGGAGTTGCTATTTCCTGAGCCTGTCAGTGCCTGGGGCTCCCTCTGCATGCCCAGCTTGGGAAGGAGAGGTGAGGACCCCAGCTTCAGTCACACATCCCTGTCCAGAGATGTCGCAGCTGGGACTGGGATGCCTGAGCTCAGGGCGGGACTCAAGGTGAGCTGAGCACCCAGGGAGGAGCCCCCATCCCCAAACGCTCCCTCCAGCTACCTAGGCCTGACATTTCACCATTAGTGATTCATTTCTTTGGATTATTCAGTCAGCAAATATTTATTCAGCTCTCACTGAATGAGGCACTGTGCTGGGGTCCCTAGTTAACACGTATGTGTGTGTTTTCACTCCTGCTGGAAGGCTGACTCCCTGGAGGAAGAAGGGGGGTAAACTGAGGCAGTGGGGATGATGAATCCAGGAACGCTAGAAGAGGGAAGGGAGTCTGTCATTCGCCGAGCGCCTTCTACATGCCAGGGACCTAACACATGAGCTGTCACTTACTCCTCTCCACTACTCCTGGTGAATTTGGTGTGACCAGTCCTCAACTTAGAGGTGAAGAACAAGCCCAGAGAGGGTGAGTGGCTTGCTCAGGGGCACACAGCTGTGTGGCACAGAACCAAGCATTCACACCTAGCACTGTCTGCCCTGCAGCCTGCCATCTCTCTAGATGTCCCCCTTCTGAGGAGGCCAAGGGGACCCAGCAGGGAAAGAGGGTCCCCAGAAAGGACAGGAGCAGAGGGGTGACCACTGAGAATGCCACAAGGGGAGAGGCCCGCCCGCTGACTGGCAGGAAGGCCGGACACGCTGGGGCTGTAACAGGGAGAGGTCAGAGACCAGAGCATGGCCGCGCTGGGAGTCTGCACGTGGCCGGGCTGGGCCAGAGGCTGCCGGGCCGTGTCGGCTGTCTCGGCCAAGCGCCTCCCTGTGTGCCAATGCACACGTCTGTGTCTGGCACAGACCCTGCTGTGTGCAGAGCCTCACTCCCACTTTGCTGATGAGGAAACTGAGGTCTGCGGGTGGAGGTGATGAGCCAGGATCGCACAGCTGCAGTCAGAATGAGAACTCAGATCTTTCCTGGAGGGCTCCCAGAGGCGCGTGGGGCTGTGGGCTCATCCCTTACAGGGTTCCAAGCAGCCGGGGCTCCCAGAGGAACAGAAGCCCTTGGCCGGTGGCTCAAGCCCGTCCCCCGGGACGCAAAGGGGCTCATCTGCCTCAGTCTCCACTGCACCCAAGGGTGGCAAGGGAGTGGGGGTGGGTGCAAAGGGCTCGGGAGCTGTAGCCCCATGGACCAGCTCAAACTCCTCCCCTGACGGCGGCATGACTCTGGGCAAGGCCCTCAGTCCCTCTGGCCTCAGGCTCCTCACCTGTGTGACAGGTGTGTTGCCACCTGCTGCTCGCTCCTCTGTCTGCTCGTGTCCCACAGATGTCCGTGGACACCGACTACATGTCGGGCTCTGAGCTGGGTGCTGGGGAAACAGCTGTGGGCAGCGAAGCCCAGGGACCTGCCCTCTCGAGGGCTTAGAGACAGACGTGAAATGACCCGCAGATGTACAACAGGGGGTGAGCTCCAGGGCAGGGGCCACGAGCACCGGCAGCCGGAGGGCCAACCGTCTCTGGTAGGAGTGGAAGGGGGAGGGGCAGAAGCTTCCCTGGGTGAGTGGAGACTTGGGGGGGTCCTGAAGGCTGAGCAGGAGGCACTGGGTAAAAGAAGGGGAAAAGAATGGCATGTGAAAAGGCCCTGGGGCCAGAAAGAGCTTAGCAGCTCTCAAGGAATTGAAAGGCGCCTGGATGACTAGACTAGACGGGAAGAGAGTGGGCAAGGGGAAGAGGGGGTGGGGGCCTTACGGACCGAGTTACAGATCTCTGTCCTTATCCGGGGAATAGGAGGAACCTTAGAAGGGTGTCAAGAATTAAATGGGATGAGGAACATAAAGCCCTGGGTGACGGCCTACCCCGTGATGGACTTCCACAATGGCCTTAGACAGCCCCACCACAGTACCTTTGCACTTTCCACAGGTAACACATTCATTCAACAAACTATGCCTGGGGCAGACTGAGCTGGGGACATGTTGGCAAGCAGGAAAGGGGTCCTGCTTGCACAGAGCCTCGGCCGGGAGGATAAGAGCATCCAGGAGACATTTCTGGAGTCCCATATATGCTGGGAGCTGAGGGGAGCCACCTGCCAGAAGGGTAAACTGAGGCTAGGAGAAGTGAAGAGGCCCCTGTACCCCAGGGTCATGGGTGATTGTGATGAGAGCTGTAGGCTCAGGGCTCTCAGTCCAGTGCTCCCTTTAGGGCCCTAGGCTGCCCCTAACGGTCGCCCCCCCTGAGAGCTGCTGGGCAGAAGTGATGACATGACTCAAATTACAAATGGTGGTACTGAGAGGTGCGTTGATGGAACAACGACCACATGCCAGGTGCTGTTTGCGCCCAGAACTTCACATGTTTGGCTCATTTAATTCCTTTCCTTTAAGGTAGTTTGATTATCATCCTCATTTTACAGACGATAAAACTGAGGCACAGTTAGAGGTCACGTAACTTGCCCAAGGAACTCAGATATCTTCTTCACTAGCCTGGTCTGGCGAATGCAAGCCTTGATGGCCTCCACGTTCGTCCCCACAGGGGCGTCCCACTTTCTCCCCACAGGGAGTTCCCTTTGGGGTCTGCCTGCGGAGCTGGGTTATGTGGACTCATGGCTCACGGGGCTGGGAGGCACGGCCGTGCCCCTCCATCAGCCCTACCCTTCCATTTTACAGATGGGGAGCCTGAGGCCCAGAGAGGGGCAGCCACCTGCCTTGGACACACCGCAGCAAGCCAGGGCTGGGAGGCAAATGCTGGTTCCAGGGCAGCCCTTTAACCCTACAAGAAACCCGCCTGTCACCTTGTGGGGCCACCTCGCTCAGAACCTGTCTTCATCAGATGTGGCTCCGAACAGCCTCTGTCCAGGCGCCACGGCCGCCGTCCGGGGAGACCCCGCAGCAGTGGGGACTCCAGGCCTGGGGGGCCTCTCTGCCGCCCTCAGTTGGGGGGCTGCCCCCGAGGCTGGGCTGACTTTCTCCCCACAAGGTCACCGACAGGCCGCCCCAGAGTGTGGGCTGAGCACCGGACCAGGAGGCGGCCGAGGTGGGACTGAGTGCCGTGGGCCAGGGGGGCGCCCTGCCATCTGGAGTCCGGCCTCCTCTCCCGCAGCCGCCCTGCCCTGCCCGCTGCATGAGCAACCTCCACAAGGAGACACAAGGAGGAAACGGAGGGGCTTGACAAGCTGTAGGTGGCCTCTCAGACACAAGGGGCAGTTTCTTTCCGGGGCACACAGCAGAGCAGAGCAGAGTGGGGCCCCGGGGTCAAAGAACCCCAGCTCTGCCGCTTACGCTTGGGTGGCCCTGAGCTGATCATGTGGCCAGTCTGAGCCTCAGTTTCCCCATCTGTGAAGTGGGAATAACACCTGCGATTCCGAGAGGTTTGGGAGGCACGAATGAGCGGCCAGCACTTTCAAGTTGTAGGAAATCTGGTCTTTGGTTTCAGACACAATGAGACGGCATCTGAAGATATCATTGGCTCAAAGTGGTGCTCCTGCTCTGTCGGGGCTGTCCCCAACCTCTCACGACCTCCCCCGGCGTGGGCACCATCTCCTCTTGGGCTCTCAGCTGCCAGCTGCACAGAGGAACCCACCCATGAATCACCTGAAAACCCCACCCCACCTCAGGTCCCAGAACCACCCTGGCTGGGGGCCAGGTGCTGTATGGCTGGGGCGTGGGCTCTGAACTCACCCACATCTGGGTTCAAATCCAGGCTCCACCACTCACTGGCTGTGTGACCTTGGGCAAGTCACTTCCCCTCTCTGAGCCTCCGTTTCTTCGTAAGATAGAGCTAATGTCTACCTCAGAGGATTATGCTGGGAATTAACTGAGATACAGCGTGGAAAATATTCTGCCTTTCCTGTGTTACGTGCACAATTAGCAGTAGCTTAAAATGACCCACAAGCCCCTCCTGTCTTGCCTGAAGCGAGCAGGACACAAATATCCTCTCCTGGCTGGCTTGTGTGGTGGCAGTCTTGCCCAGTGACGTTCCAGGGCAGCTCGTACTGGCTCGTGAGAGCTAACTGTGTCCTGGCGATCTCAGCCTGCCTGGGTGGGAGCACGCACAGCCCGGAAACCGGTAAACCCTCCAAGGCAGGGCAGCCCCTCCCGCAGAGCCGTCAGTAAACGCTCACCCGCACACCACGGAGCCTGGGGCAGGACGTCACCCTGCGGCCTGGATGCACCGCCTCACGTGTCTCGGGACCCCACCCCGGCTTTCCCTCCACCTGCCCCGCTGCCCTCGCCCATCCCAGCACCGTAACCAGCTCTCGGGGTTCCTCTCTACCCCTCCCACCACCCCAACCACGGGGCCAGCTGAGGATCACCGCCCTGTCCAATGGGATTTCAGTGTCAGATGAGGTGACCCAGGTGTGGCGCTGCCCTAGAAAGCGTTGGGCACTTATCCTCTCTCTCTCTCTCTGCCCCAGTGCCTCTCCCGTGGCCGCGCCCTTGCCAGTCCTCCTCCCGGCAGCCCCCAGCACCCCAGCCACCACCTTCTCGCTCAAACTCGCATCCGGAAGGTTCCACAGCACCAACACCCCCTCCTCTGATCTTCCCACATCCACCTCTTCTCCGGCCCTGTTAGGCCTGCAGGCAGCCAGCGGACTGTCGCACTTGGAGACAGATGGCCCCAAGGGGTTCCTGGTCCTTCCTCCCTGTGTGGCACCGGACAAGCTACTTGGCCTCTCAGAGACTCCACAACAAGGACAGTGACATATATCGGGCTCTCGTCAAGGGTCGGCACCAGGCCAGTGGCTTTACTGGCCCATCTCAGTCCTTATTTCCTCATCTGCAGGATGGGGACAACACAAGTGCCCCCCAGGGAACGGCGCGGCGATCCCAGCAATAGCATCAGTGAGTTGGTTCGCAGACTGCAGAGCGCCGTGCGAACGCTGTGGTTCTACTCGAAAGGGCAAGGCTTGTTTAGATCTATGATTTTTAGATGTGCTTTTAAAAACAAAGCCACAGCCCCGGGCACGTTATTTATAGCCGGCTCCCGTACAGGTTTCTATCATTCCTCGTCAGCTGGGCTACGGTAACAACAAAGGTCACGGCTGCTCTTGCCTCTCGGAGCGACCTGCAAAGAGGGCGGCTTTCCAGTCACTGCCTAGCCAGATGGGCGCCCGCCCGCCCCGCCCCGTGGCGCTGAGATTCTGGGACTCCTCCCCAGGTCTCGCTGGCCACGCGGAGGAGGGGAGGGGAGGAGAGGAGCTTGGGAGTCCTCTTCCCCAGCCCGGGGAGGGAGGTGGTGGTGGGACAACCACAGATTGAAGGGTGGGATTCTGGCCTTGGCTCCGTGAGTGTGGGCCTCAGTTTCCCCATATTCAAAAGGAGAGGAGCAGAGTAAGTAGGCACGGAGAACTTCCCGCCCGTCCTAAATGCAAAGATGCTCTTTTCTCATTTCCATCTCCTCCACTGTGCACCACTGCGGACGAACGCCCGTGGTCCCTGATAATGACAATCACGCTGACAATGCGAATAATCAGAGCCAACATCTGTGTGCTGACGCCACGCCCGGCGCTGGGCTAAGGAGACCTTAGGTGGAGTGAACCCACTGACTCCACACACCACCCCTGGGGAAGGAAACACCGTGCCCATCTGACAGGCGAGGAAGGGATGGAGCCCGAGGGTGAGGCTGCACCCGGGCCGTCTTGTACTGGCGGCGATGGCGGCCTCCAGCAGTGTCTGCCTCCCGGACGCGTGCTGGGCACCAGGGACCAAGCCGGGCACAGCAGGTGGGAGGGCAGACACACCCAGGGCTTGCTTTTCCCATCTCGGAGGGAGTGATGGTCGCAGTGTGGAGAGGCTCACATAGTGCAGGGAGTGGCGGTGGGTGGATGAGGGCCCGGGGCAGCCCGGAGGAGGAGGCCTCCATCGGGCCTGTGGAGGCTCCAGTGGGGAGCTCACTGCACCCGTTCCCTGCCCGTCGAAGCGGGGAGGGGAAGGCGACCCAGGTGTGGGCACAGCCAGAGTGGAGGCAGGAGGTGCCAAGTGCCCGGGATATTTGGGGAATGGCTGGCTGCAGGGGGGGTGGTGGGAGTCGCGGAAGGCGACCGGAGCCCCGCGGCAAGGAGGCCAGTATTTCGCCTGTGGGCCGGGAGCCCCAGACCTCACGCACGCTGTTTGCCAGTCCCACGCGTGCTGCATATCCTTCACATTCTTCCTTAAATCAGCTCCCTTTTAAAACACTTGCACACCTACTTGGTATTATCTTGAGCACCCAGAGCCACGAGATCATGGATTTGCTTTGCCAGTAGTATTTTTCTCCTAACACATTAAAATAAGTGCACAGGAATGAAAATAGAAAGGATGTGCTTGTTCCCACCCCAGAACGGGCCCGGGTCTGCCCTGCGGGAACCGCCGCTGTGGCCTCGGCCAAGGGTGGGTTTTGGGGAGCTGCTCTGATCTGGGTTACAGAAGGATTTCTCCGTGATTACAAGAGGCAGGGGAGGCATTCCTGGGGTCTGCTGCCGCCCCCAGGACAAGGGCTGGGGCACCAGAGTGACCCAGCTGAGCACCGTCCGTCACCCTCCTCCTCGGCACTGCTCTCCGGCTTCAACTGAGCCCGGGGAGCTCACTCCTGGATACCTTCCTTTCCCAGCCCAGAGCCGCTGCGGCCGTTCTGACCTCAATGACTAGCACACATTCCTGGCCTAGTTAGCAAGCCCCTCGTCTCTCATATTTATAGCCACCTCCCGACTCCACCGCACCTCCGAGGGAGGCCTGGCCCTGCCTTCGCCGCCCCACGCTGCCCCGGCCCCACTTGTCCCCACAGGCGCTGTCGGTCCTCCTCTGAGAGAGGGGGGTGGAGCAGGGGACTTCACCCCGGTGACCACGGCCACTGGCTTCTCCTCCTGAACCCCGTTCATAAAATGGGAGCCAGCGTGTGGCCATGCTGGGCTGCGGAGAGTCCGTGAGATCCTGGTTCTGAAACACGAGTCATGACTAGCGCTTGGGGAGCCCCAGCTGTGCGCCAGGCCCTGATCTAAGCACTTGGCACACAAACTCATTTAATCCTTACAACAATTTTATGAAGGATGTACTATTGTTATCAGGCCATTTTGCAGAGGAAGAAAGTGAGGCACAGAAAAGTTAGGTAACTTGCCCAAGGTCACACAGCCAGCTGGGATTCAAACCAGACTCCAGAATCTACATACCAAGCACTGAGCTGAACTTGGCGCAGAGTGGGTCCTCAGCCACTCAGTGGATCCACCCCCATTTGGTCCCTGCCTTTGGGGTCTCCGTAGTCAGCTGAGCATGTCATCTGCTGTCTGCAATCAAGTGGCTGGGGTGGGAGCGAATACTGAAGGCCATGCGCTGGTCTCGGGCATCAGCCCCTTCGAGGAAGTCAGAGAGGACTCGGCTAATGAGGGAACAGAGCAGGGAGGGGCCGAGAGTCACAGTGGGACTTGCATCAAGGCGCCCCTCTTTACCGAGGGGAATGCTGAGGCACAGAGAGAGGAAGAGCAGGCCGTGGCGGGGAACCCTTGGCTCCCCCCGCCCCCCACCCATCTCTGACCTCTCTGGCCCTCGCATCTCAAAGGGGAAGACGTGGAATAGACATATTCATGTAAAGCCTTTAGGGACGCAGCCACCCTGTCCCGTGAATGTGCACGGCTACATTCGGGGACTCCTAGAGGGACAAGAGAACCGACACCATTTGCCGTGTACTCTGCACAAAGCACTGGGCCAGGCTCTTTGCAGTCACTTGTTCATTCAACAAACTCGGTCCGGCACTTGCTCCACGCTGGCTGCTTTATATGTTATCTCATTTAATTCTCAGCAACTCTGCGAGGAAGGCACTATCATCACCAGATGAGGAAACTGAGGCCCAGAGAGGCAGAGACCCCTGCCGAGGGCACTCACACAGGAGGGGCAGGCCTGCGACCGAAGGCTGGAGTTTTGCTCACGTCACACGACTGCTGGTGGAGGATGTGGGGGCGTCGGCACGGTGGGGTCTCGAAGGAGCACCCGCCCCCTGCTTTGTCTCCTCACCCTCCTTTCTCGAGCTGCACAGGCCTGGCTGTACCCCAGTCTTTCTGGCCCCCAATCTGATCCCACACGGTCCCCCTGTCCCGTCTGGCTGCTCTTCCTAAAATCAGCCCTAAGATGGAAAACCCTGTCCTCAAGCACGAACGAGGCTCCGAGCTGTGGTTCCAGGATGCTGCAGCGGAAAACAGGTGTCGGGCTGCTCGTCCTCAGCCAGAAAATGGATGGCCGACCCCGATTTAATTAGCTTTTCCTTGCAATGACTTAGGGAAGCCTGTAATTAGCTCAGGGGCCCCGAGGGAGCGGCAGGTGTGGGAGCCACACGGGAGCCGGCGGTGAGGGGTGGGTGGGTGCGTGGGGCTGGATTAAGCGCAGACTCCCGCTCTTGCCAGGTATGGAGGCTGGGTGAACCTCTTGCTGCCCACGGAGGGGGGTTGGAGAGAAATCCTATATGAGCGCAGAGAAAAAGATGGGGGCTGGAGAGGCCGAGAGCGGGCTCGGAGATCGTGCCTTTACCTTCTGATTTGTAGTGGGCCAAACTAAGCGACTTCCGCAGGCAGCGCGTGACCACAACTCATAGGGTGGCCTTGAGGCTGCATTGCTGCAGAGAAACTCTCCAAGCGCCTTGCAGATGGCTGTGGGGACCCTCTGACAGTGCTGGCCCTTAAAGCAGGGTCTCCCCAGCTAAGAATGGGGCAAAACCTGTCCCCAGTCCTGAAGAGCAGGCTCCCAGAACAGCGTCTGCGCTGCACGTAGGGCAAGTGGATGTGAGCCAGACACAGCTGTGGCCTGAGACCCTCGCCAGCTACAGACCTCAAGGGCATAACCCCCACCACGGGCAGGCGGCCCCTCGATGGGCCCCAGAACTCACAGGCCTCACCTGTGCAGGTTTCCTGCCCCCACACGTCCTCACAGGGACGCAGAGCCAGCCCCACTTTCAGGAACTTAGCCCGAAAACCAGGAGGCACCAGAGAAAGACCCATAAATAGTCAGTTGAGCGATGGTGCCGTTTATTCATCCTCGAGAAGAAGACGTGGGACTCAGGACCAGAAGCCCTTCACTGATGAACCTCCAACCTGAGAACTTTCACAGACACGAAGAAAGCCCCAGCCAGGGGGCGGTGTCAGCGACTACAGACGGGTGTTCTAGCCCCGAGGGCAGTTAGTTCCTTGAAACCTGGTGATTTCCCCGTTGATGCTCATTTTTGAGGTGTCCTCTGGACGTTGTTAAGCCCGCCATGTCCAGCCAGCATGGAGCAGGGTGGGAACTGTATAAAGAGACTGTGGGACAGGGCTGACACGTCACTCTTCACAGCCCAGGGGCTTGTATTGTCTCAGCTGAGCTACAAGGACAGAGCGCAAACACCGCAGGGAGTCTAGTCTGTGTGCCGTGGAGAAGCCGGAGGTGGCCGTGGGCCACACTTGTCGGAACTACAGCCTTTGCTGCTGCCACTGTCAGAACGCCTGCGACACGGCAGGGACCACGGCAGGGACCACGGCAGGTGCTTTCACATACAGCATCTCTGCTTCCGACAATAACTCTGCTGCGGAGGCAGACTTAGCCCCCGGACGGAAGAGGACACTGAGGGTCAGAGAGGGGAGGTGACTTGCCCAAGCCCACCCAGCCAGAAGAGGCAGAGTTTGGATTCGAACTCAAGTCTGTCAGATCCCAGAGCCTGGGTTCCCCGACATTTCACAGAGGTGAGGCGGCGGGGTTGGAGATGGAAAGACAAGGACGGTGAAGGGGGGGCCCGTGGGGCAGAGACGAAAGGGAATGTGAGCCTCAGTAGTTAAATGTGTGCTGAGCACCTGTTGGGAGCCAGGCCACCGAGAGGAGACGCACACTGTGCCTGCCCTCCAGCCGCTGGGGGAGCCGTGGACGCGTCCGCTAAGTCCTACTTGATCTGTCCTCCCTCCCGGGTTCAGCAGCTGACCCTCCTCCCCTGGGCTGGCCCCTGGACCAGTCTGTGTCCTGGTTCCCATCCCTGCAAGGTCTGCATCCCCTGCCTTGGGCTTGGCTCTGGGCTCACTGGATGTTTGTGGACCCCCAGGCTTTGCTGCGCCTCAGCTGCTGTGCTCATCCCCTTATCACAACAGTCCTCTCTGTGAGGTTCAGAGAGGTTAAGTAGCTGGCCCGAGGTGGTCCAGCCGGTAAGCGGAAGAGGCAGGATTTGATCTCACGCCTGTCTCACTTCATGGCCTGAGGCATGCCCTGTGATCCTGTCTCCCCTATGGCCACCGTGCCCAGCCCTTCCCACCTCCCGGCTCCTTCCACGGGGTGTCCCCTGCTTGGAGCACAGCCTCTGCTGAAGCCAGCTCCGCACTCATTAGCTGGAGGAGATGCATTTTGGAAACCACCCAAGGAAAAGACACTTGAGATAACTTTCCTCCGTAGCTTTTGCTGCCAAAATGCGCTGAACCCCGACTGGGGGCAGGCCTCTGCAGGACCCATGTCGACGCTGCCCGTTTGGCTGGGATTTACAGCCGGCAGCACACTTTCCAAGTTATTACCTCACAGACCCAAACGGCAGCCCTGGGCTGGCTGTCCCGACCCTCCTTCTACAGATGAGGCGGCTAGAGACTCAGGAAGGTCATGGGGCTTGCTCAAGGTCACATTCCCCCCTGTGGTGACCTTGGAGAAGTCACGCTCCCTCCCAGAGCCTCAGATGATGATGGTGCTGGCTTCTCAGGGCTGCTCAGGGCAGGGGGGGGGGGGGGGGGGGGAGGGGGGGGGAGGGGGGGGATGTGGGGGGTGGGTAAGGAAAGGAAAACGGGTGGAAGGGTCCAGCACAGAACCTGACCCACGAGAGGCGCCCCGCAGCTGACTCTCCAGACAAAGAAAATCCCAGACGTGTGGATGGTCAGGGAAAAGGAAGGCCAAGGGGGAAACTTCTCAAGCCCCCACTGTGCCAACAGCAGGCAGGTCGCTGCGGATAGCTACTGTGCCCATTGGTGCTGTCTACTCCTCGGCACGTGTGGTCGCATTTCACCTTCATTACAAGGGACAATTTCTCTCCCCAGTTCACAGAGGAGGAAAGAGACGTGCAGACACGTTAGGTAAGTGGGAACCAAAGGCCAGTTTTTCAACAGAAAAGAAAAAACAACTCAAGTTCAGAGTAAGACAAGCCTGTAAAGTAACCCTCTGCCCCCAAAAGACCCCTCCGGAACTTCTCTCCAGAACATCTCCTTTCTCTCCTCAACCCCTCAAGCTCTCACTTAGCAACTTCCTTGACCTCAGAGTTTACGGCTAGCCGCCTCCCTCAGCCTGAGGTTCAGGAGCCCCTGGGAACCCCGGCCCCCACCTGCTGGGCCAGGCCAGGAGTGACGCTGGGCTCGGTCCCTTGGGAATCTCTGCTCTGTTTTTGGGAGTGGGGGCACTCCTGCCTCACACTCAGCCGTGCCCCTGAGGCATGGTGCATCTGGTTAACAAACATCCTGTTTCCTGGAAATAGGAAGAACCCCGGCCTGGTCCTGTCTCTGGAACCTCTCCCACCTGGAAGTCTGGGTGATTCCCCGGGGACCCCCGTGTCACCTGCAGCCAGGAGAGGGGAACGAGGGATGCTCGTCGGCTCCACTAAGCAGACAGACCCAACAGGTCCAAGCATTTCTCTCTGGGCCTCAGTTTCCTGTTCTCTAAATTGCAGGAGAAAAATAAAAGAAAGCAAACTGGCAGGACCAGACTGGGGCAGGAGCCGCAAACCAACCGCTCGGGAGAGCAGCCAGCTTAAAATAAATTTGTTTGTTTTGCTAGAGCTTAAAATAAAAATTGAACTAAGTGCCAATGTTTAAAAACTGGGAGATCGTGCATAAGAATCCAGATTTCTGGCTTCTCGTATAATATTGGAAGTGCTGCCCACCGGGTGTTGGCTGGAGGTGGGGGAGGCCGGAGAGATGGGCAGCAGGTCACCAGGTCAGCCCTCTCCCCATCTGACTCCATCAAGGGTGCGTTCTCGCCTGCATCCAGGAGATAAGTGAGTTTGCAGCTCCTGGACCTCGCTGTCTCCCGAAAGCCAGGGCCCCTCCAGGCAAGAGGGTGGGCTTCTGCTATAAAACCTTTCCCATTTATTTCACAAACACTCAGTATATGCCAGGGGTTGTTTTAAACACACCAGGAACAGTCCTGAGTGCTACACACATACCAGTCAACTACTTACTTCTCATAACAACCTTGTGAGGTGAGTACCACTGTCATCACACACATTTTATTGATAGGGACACTGAGGCACAGAGAGGTTAACTCACTTGCCCAAGGCCACACAGATAGGAAGTGGCGGTCTTGGGATTTGAACCCTGGCAGCCTGACTCCCGAATCTGTGCTCTCACCACTGTATGAAGCTACCCACCCGCCTTCTCTGGGAAGTGGCCAGTCTTGTGGTTTTGTCCAAGTTTCCATGAGCCAATATGAAATCCAGATGATCACCCCTCCCCCATTTCTCCTTCCCTCCTCTCCTGTATGGATTACTTCCCTCCCGCATATGTCGATCAACTCCCTCAACCCTCCTAACAACCCTGTAGGGTGTAGGTACTGCCAGTATCCCCATTTGAAGATGAGGACATTGAGGCACAGAGAGGTCCAGTGACCTAGCCAAGGCCATGGGGCTGGAAGCGGCAGAGCCAGGGCTGGACCGAGGCCACCTGCTGCAGAGCCTGTACTCTCAGCACCTTTCTCTCCCCCTCACGCCCCCAGCCGCCCACCCTTGCCATTCATTTCTTCCCTCCTTCTGTTTTTCACTCACCCATCTATCCAACACTCAGCTCAGACCCTGGGCTGGGCATGGAGGACAGCTGTAAGGGGCATCGAGGTTGGGTGGAGCGGGAAGGTGGCATTCTGCTCCCAGACCAGGAACTGCCCATGACCACTCCCTCTGGAGCTGAGGCCAGTGGGAGAACTGGTTTCCAGCTGACGGCCCTGGAGAGCTCAGGAGGAAGCAGCAGAGGGAGGCCTGTGGCCCCCAGCAGCTTCCTGCAGGTGAGGCCCCAGCAAGGCCCTGGGAGATCCTGGGAGACCGGCAGCCGCCCATGGCCCAGACCCCACGCTTCACAGCTGCAGCACTAACCAGCCTCTGCTCCTGGCTCTGCCATCCATCTGCTATGAGATCCTGTGCAAGGGGGCTCCCTTTTCTGGGCCTCAATTTCCCCATCTGTAAAATGAGGGTGTTGGGCCACTGGAGGCTGCAAACTGGCAGTTTCCCCGATTACTGACAGCCGACAGTAGGATGGTACATTCTTCACAATTTGAGTCAATATTGATATGTGGATATTAATGACAGTCCATACTTGATCCAAATTTCCTTAGTTTTAATCTAATGTCCTTTGCTGTCCCAGGATCCCACGCAGGTACCATACTATATTTAGTCACATGTCCCCTCTGGATCCTCTTGGCTGTGACAGTTTTGCAGAACTTTTTAAAGTTAAATTTGAATGCCTCAGAAGGAAGGCTTCTGGGTACCAGAAGTAGTCTGCACTTGGATCTGGGCGGTGGTTACAGGTGTACAAATACATGTGAAAATCATCCGGTGGCACCCTGAAGACGAGGGCACATCACCCACTTTACTGTAGGCATATCAAGCCCCAATAAAAAACAACTGAATGACTCTCTCCAACTTGCCACAGTCCCCAGCACTCCCTATTACACTCCACTCAGAGTTTATCATTCTTTTCTATCATCTGCTTGGCACCTGCAGCCACCACATGGTATATATATAAGCCTCTTCCAGTTTACTCATTTGTAAAATGGGTGTAACGATATTTTCTACTGGATAAGACTGTAGTGACGATTAACTGAGATAACATATATACTATAAAGTTCTTAGCACAGTGCCTGGTGCATAGTAAGTGTTCAATAAATGGGAACAATTATTATTATTGCTCATGTAATGTTTATATCATTAAAACAAGTGCACAGCTCTCCTTTCTCCTTAAAGCAAACCCTGTCCTCTCTCTCTTCTTCCTCCCCTACCTCCTCTTATGTCTTCGTCCCAAGGCCCAAACTGACGACCAGAAAATGGAGGAGTCATCCATGCCTGCAGAAGTGGCCCACATCTGCCAGCAGAGCCAGGAGACCACGAGGCTGACCCGGAGACCTGTCCCCAGTGCCCAAGGACACTCTGGTGGAAGCCGGGGCCCCAATCCCCCCCTTCGTAAGGAGCCCCTTGGGGTGCAAGGAGCTCTTCAGTTCCCAGACACTCGCCATCAAAAGCTGCATCCTGTCCCCCCAGGGGATCCCCTGGACAAGGACCCCGGGGGAAGCTGGAGGGCTTTTGGAGGCGGGCTGTGGAAATCCTGGGGAGAAGGGAACCTCCCACATGGCTCGCTGCTGGCCCAGCCTCTGCGGGATGCCAGCATCCCCTGTGAGGCTCCCCCAGACCTGAGCCCAGAAGCAATGAGGTCAGCGGGAGACAGGTTCTCAGACACTTTAGGGCGACCTCTGTTAAGGAGAAACCAAGCTCTGGGCAGGAGGTCCTGAGGGTTGACAAAGGCCAATGAGGCCAAGGAGGTGGGGAGGGGACTGGGGGTTGGGAGGCCAGCGCTGGGTCCTGTCTTGCCCCCTGACTCGCCATGTGACCACTGGCAAGCCCCTTTCCATCTCTGAGCCTCCCTTTCCTGATAGTAATAACAACAAGAACAAGAATAAATAGTAACAGTAGCGACGATGGCAGCGATGATGGTGGCGGTGCTGATAGTGGCTCCCAACTTAAGTATGAGGTGTGGGGCGAGCCCTGTGTGTGCGCAGTGCAGTTTCACCCTTACAAGTACCCCACGCCGCAGGGCCTGTAAGGATCTCCATGCATGGAAAACACGGGCATCGGAGGGTCAAGAACTTGTCTAAGGCTCCGAGCTAAGAAAGGCTGCAGACACAGGACTCGAACCCCAGTCCAGGCCGTCTCCTTTGCAGCTACACCTGTGAGACCCCTGGCGGGTCTCCTAACTTTCCTTCCAGCTCTGGCCTCGCGGCCTCTGGAGGCCGGTCCACGTGCAGGGAGTCCCAGGGAGCAGTGAGGCCACTCAGGGGTATGCAGCACTCAGCAGTGCTGAGGGGCCGCATCTGTCGTCTCATCTGATCCCACAACAGTGTTGGGAAATACGTACTGTTGTCACCAGCCCCAGTTTACAGCGTGGGAAACGGAGGCACAGAGAGACCGGAGTACACGTGCAAAGTCACATACAGGTGTCAGGATCTGAGCCCGGGCCATCTGGCTCCAGGGCGCCCACACCTGCACACTTGAGCAGCCCTCTGAGGGGAGGGGGCCCATAGAGCCCCCCAGGCCAGGCTCCACCTCGGTTTCCAAAGGGCTCATGTGGCCCAGGCCTCATCCTCCACCCTCCCTCCCAGCCCAGGACTCCAAGGCTGGCAGAGCCCTCCTCTTACACCCAGCTGCTTCCCAGCACTGGAGACCCAAGTTCCCCAGGGGCCCAGCCCGTCCAGGGCCGTGGGCAGTGCCCGGCAGACCCGCCCTCCCATACCTGGGCTGGAGATGGTGGCGATTCCCCCGGTGTCCCAGGCCACAGACACAAACCCTCGCTCTGACCTCTCGGCTTCAGCAGCAACAGCCACTGCAGACTTCTGCACCCAGCGAGGGGCCGCGGCACCTGGTCTGGCTGCCAGCAGGGCTGCCGCCCTTTCTGGCCTCGGGATCAGCGAGGCGGGAGGCTGGTGGGGAGGGGCGGGGGAGCACGGCTGGCCACCAGGGGCCATGGGCTGGCCTCGGCAGTGCCACGTGCTGGGCAAAACGGCAGCCTGTGCCAAAAGCAGCGTGGGGGGCGGGCATGGCTCTGCCCGGCTTCCTCCTGGGCCCCAGCGCTGGAGGCTTCGGATCCTATCAGCGGCGCCCTGGCTCCAGGCCTGGCTACCTGGAAGTGCTCTTGTTCTGAGGACTCCCTGTACGCCTGGCTGGTGCAGAGTGGCCCTGGGGACACGAGGAAAGGGCAGCCACCATGCGTACATCAGGCTGGACCCAGGAACGGAGGCTTCCAATGAAACGGGTCATGTGAGTGTGGATGTCGGGGAGAGGCCAGGCTGCGAGAGGAGGAGGACCTGGGCCAGGCAGCCCAATCTCACCTCCTCCAGGAAGCCGCTCTGGACTGAAGGGGAAAAAAGGCGAGAGTCTCCCACCCGGCCTGTGTCTTGGCCCCATGACACTCCTTGCTGTTCCCTCTCATAACGAGCCCACCCCCTTCTCTCCGTTTACAGAGAACAGTAAGGAAACGCGCTGTGTCCTGTCAAGCAGAGCACAGCGTCCCTTCTCCAACATCCGCGGAGAGGGAACCCTTCACGGGAGCCTCCCAGCTCCCAGAATCCTGTGTTTGCTTTATCTGAAACATTTCAGGTGTGAGGAACTCACCCCGACTGTTTTTTTTCACCTTTACGTGAATTGATATTTTGCTCGTCATGACGGCTCCTATCTGACAAATCGTAGAACATCTGTGCCACAAACATATTATTTAGTGAGCGAGTGCCTGCCTCCACTCCCCAGCCTTTGGTTTTTTGAAATACGGTTTAAGTCGCACAGGGACCGGATGAAAAGCCCCCTTCCGGTCAGAGCCAGGGCGGGGACCCCAGCCTGGCGGTTCCGGGAGGCGGGCGCTGGGTGGACGGGGGGCTCTGCCCGGCCTTTGCCTCTGCCGCCCCCCACGACGCAGCCCCCAGGGATGCGTGTGTCAAGCCTGGGCATCGATCATAGCTTCCTGACCGTTCGTCTCTGCTCCTGGCTTCAATGTGGCGAGACTCCCTCACTTCGTAACTACGCCCCTCAACGGCCTCCTTGTACTTCCTTTCTCAACAGTGCTGAGCACCTGCTGTGTGTCAGGGACTAGGGATCCAGAGCAAGACTTGGACTCTGTACCCATGAGCGTGAGAGGATCACGAAGACACTGATGAGCATCCACGTGCTCAGAGAGGGTAGGTCACTTCCTCCAGGTCACACAGGTGGGAGGAAATGGGGCATGATAGTCAGACCTATTTGAGTCTAAGGCCCAAGAAAACTCTTTGCACTGCCCCACTGCTCCTGGGGAGTTTAGAGTCTAGTGGGAGAGATGTAACTAAACAACCAAATAAGACACAAGACGATACATTCCACAGAGGCGTACCTGAAGGGCTGCCGGGACAGAGAGGATGGAGGGACCAACTTTCATGGGGTGGAAGTCACACTGGGGATGGGTCCTGGGGAGGCGAAACCTGAGCAGTGCGTTCCATTCTCTAGCTTAAGAAATCAGATAACTCGTGTGGTTAAAACTGTGTCTCAAGTACGAGTCACCCAGCCCTCCAGGAGCGCTTCCACCCTCATGACCACTCTGTGACCTGTTTGCTGGCCAACCGAGGACCAGAGAGGGGAGGTCACTCACCCAAAGTCACCCAGCTGGGCCAGATTTGAGCCCAAAGTTCGGGCTGTCTCCACCACGCCATGCGCCCCTCCACTCCTACACATTTCCTTGTTTCATCCTCCCCTTGGTGCAGAGGGATGAGCAGAGTTCCCCAGAGACAGTGGAAAGGCACCCCCAGCACCATCTCAAGGCTTGAGGCAGACCTTAGTCTGTGACAAGCGGCGCAGAGGAAGGTAGATTTGAATGCAGCCTCCAGCCCTCCCGCCCACGGGTGGCTGCGAGGCCACCCTTAGTGCCCCAGTGGTTTCAGGTAAGCACTTCCTTCTGCTGCAGCTCCTCTCTGAAAACACGAATGTTCCTGGGCCGTGTACGCCCACCGCCTCCCGCCCCTGAGGGGGTGGAGCACCCTCCTGGACCTCAGTGTGGGTGAGGTGGTCCAGCAATATATCCAGCTCCACAGACATTGGATGGGTGCCACCTAGAGACACGGCCTGTGCTAGGGGCTGGGGGTCCCTGCGAAGACGCCGTTGCCCCCAGCGCTCCAGGGATGGGAAGGGGCTGTCCGACTTGGCAGCCTTGGCTCCCAGCTCTGCCACCCCAAGCTGGAACTCAGAGCCTCCAAAATGGGCAAAATGAGGAGCAGGAAGAGGATGGGGATACGGGAATTTATGGCACTGGGGGGCGGGGGCACAAACTCAGGCCCCCGGACGGCCACACTAGGTCAGAGGCTCCAGATGCCTCGCCACAGTCACCCGGAGCCACTGCACCTACAGAGAGCGGGGAGCAGTCGCCCCAGGTCACACAACAGCTCCCAGCAGAGCGGGCCTGCGAGCATGGGAGGTTTCCTCTGCCCGGCCAGACTGGACTGGACTGGCCTTTCTGGAGGCCACTCCTAAAGCCAGACAGAGCTGGCCAGGACCCATCTGGTCCACCAGCCTCGCTTGCAGTGAATGAAACCGAGGCCCAGAGAGAGAAGATGGAGGCTGCCAGCCAGGTGCCCAGCACCCTGTGAGGCCCTTTATAGACATCCCTCACTCACAATGTAGGAACCATCTCTGCTTTGCAAATGGGGAGACGGAGACTGGAGAAGCAGCAAGATTCACCCAGGGCCGCACAGCCCAGACTGGCAGCGCTGGGATTTGAACCCAGCACCCAGGCACGTGCACGTCTAGTCTGGTCACTCTGCCCAGTTCACAGCACAGTGTCTTCAGGGGTCATGGCAGCCTTGGAAATACAGATCGATGGCTCTTAGCTCGAGTGATGTGGGACCCTCCAATATGTGGGGTAAGGAAGCTTATTTTAAGAATAGGGATCTCGAAAGAAGGGGGGTCTACCGCCTACCCTTCACCTCTCCAGGGACCCCAGACAAGCCACGGACGCCGTGGGGGTGACCGGCTCAGGGTCCCCTGCACTCCCTGTGCTCCCGGAGTCCAGCGTGCAGCCAGGTTGACAAAGAGCTTGGGTTCAAACCCACTTGCTCCTCAGGTAGGTAATGGCCCGAGAGCCCCAGACTGAGTTTGCGAAGGCCGAGGCCTATGCGGGAATCTCCTGGGAGCTAAGGAGTCAGTGATTTTGAGAAGGACATTGCCCTTTTGCAAAATGATGTAAAATATATTTGAGCCTATTTGAGAAATGTCATGAATGAGCTGGTGGCCCATTCAGAGTCCATCTCAAACCATGATGACGGTGTTACGGATTGAACTGGGGTGGGGGCACCCCACCAAAAGGTACTTTAGAGTCCTAACCCCCAGTACCTGTGAATGTGACCTTCCAAAGAAATAGGGTCTTCGCAGAGGCAAGCAAATTAAGATGAGGTCATTAGGGTGGGCTCTGATCCAACACGGCTGCTTTTCTTATAAAAAGGGGCAATTTGGGCACACACACACAGCAAAGATGAGGTGAAGGTGGGGGATCAGGGAAATGCACGCACACCCAGGAGTGCCAAAGATCACCAGCAAACCACCAGCAGAAGGAGAGGGGTGTGGGACAGTCTTCCCTCACGGTACTCGGAAGGAGCCTGCCCTGCCGACACCTGGACGTTGGACTTCAGCCTCCAGGGCTGTGTGACAACAAGGCTCTGTTCCTTTAAGCCACCCTGTCGGGGTGCTCTGTTAGGGCAGCCCCAGCAAACCAATGCAGATGGCGAGCCGACTGTTCCCAGCCGTGCAGGTGAGAGAGTCTGACACGGTCCCAGCAGAAAGAGGCC
Organism: Equus quagga; assembly: GCF_021613505.1. Lineage (NCBI taxonomy): Eukaryota > Metazoa > Chordata > Mammalia > Perissodactyla > Equidae > Equus > Equus quagga. Next base: position 105,316,985 of record NC_060267.1, on the reverse strand, counting down.
CGGGGTCCCCACAATCTGAGGCAGCTGTCCCCACCGGGGACCACCAGGAGAACAGAGACCCACTGAGCAGCCGGTGATATCAGGCCCCCTGCTGGATACCTTGGATTTTTAACTCCTCTTAGTCCTTCCAACATCCTCAAAAGGGAGGGCCTCTTACTCCCATTTTATGGAACATAAAATCGAGGTGGGAGAGTGTCTACACAACTTGCCCAGGGCTGCACGGGCAGGACCTGAACTGGCAGAGGTGAGCCGCGCAGTCAGGGTGTCTGGCCGCCTCCCCAGACAGAGCCTGCACAGAGCACCCTCCCCGGGGAACGAGGCCTCACCGAAGGGCTGGGCGTGTCCCCCAACCTCTTTGCTCCGTCCCCCGTATTTCGGACTCTGGGGAAGTCTGCTCAGGGGGAGGGCCCACGTTTTACTCCCTTCTCTCATTGAGGAAAACAGGATGGAAAAAGGATAAGACGCTTAAGAATCCTCAAGGACTTTTAAGGCCCTCGTTGGTGCAGGTTCTCACCCTTACAAAGCATGTTCCCGTGCGTTGTCCCCGCTGCCAGCACAGGCCTCAGATGGGAATCGCCGTCCGCACTGGAGGCAGGACGGGCTGCTTTGTAAATGAGCGTTAGTTAGGGCAGCCTCAGATGGCGCTCCAACGTGGAAATTCTGCCAGTCGAATTTATTTATAAGGGAGGATGCTTGTAACTTTCACTTAAAAGGGATTTCCACTGGGACGTTTTGGGCGTTGTTCTGGCACAGACTGGGAGTGAAATGTTTCCCCTGAATGTTCTCTGACTCCATTAACCGCTCTCTCGGTTCACCTTCTCTCTGGAAGCTCCTACTGGCAAAGAAGGTGGGGGCTCGCTCCACTCCCTTATCAAGGAGGTGACGTTTCTCTACTCAGCCTGTCTTGGCTCATCTTGGCGGTGGCAGGGGGGTCGGGCTCCGGGAGGCCCTTCTGCTTTGGCCACTGGGGAGCCCGAGGCTCTGGGGAGGACAGTGGTCTCCATGGCTCCTGGAGGGCCTGTCCCCACCCAGAGCTCCGGTCCAGCCAGGCCTGGCCCAAAGGGGTGCTGTGGCATGCTCGCTGGATGAGCAAGGGGCCTTGACCCCAGACTGGGAAATGCAGACAGAGCCCAGTCGGACTGTGGGTTCTCCACTTTCCTCCACTTCCTCTGCAGTTTGCTAAAAACCTGGACTCCAGAGCCAGACCTCCCGGGTTCGAATCCCAGCTAGGGTAAGTAAGGCAGCACTCTGTGCTTCAGTTTCTCCTTTTATAAAATGGGGATGATGGCCATGCATGCCTACCTCATGGGCTGTTGTGAAGACTAAATGATTAATATTTTTAAAGCACTTAGGATAGGGCCAGCACTGTATTATGTGACTGCTATTATTATTGTGATTATTGTGATTAATTAATTTAGCCAACACGGGTTGAGGGCCCTATGTGTAGAGTCTCAGATGGACCAGCTTTGCTATACTTGCTGAGCAACCCTGGGCATTCTAGTTAACCACTCTGTGCCTTGGTTCCCTCTTCTGTGAAACAAAGGTAATAAAGCTACGCATATTACAGGCTGGTGGTGGGGATAAGGGGCTTGTCCCAGCGCCCGGCCCATGGAAAGTGCTTAGTAAGCCATGGGTACTATTATCATCATCGATGCCAGAGTTGCTGGATTCCTGCCAGGTCAGGCTGGGCCCTCCCCAGCTGCCCTGGGAGAAACTCCGATCACCTTGGACAGATCCACCGGCGCCTGGCCCCAATTCTTCCTGCCAACGTCCCAGCCCTCCAGACCCAGAACTTTGGCCCAGCCCTTCCTGGCACGCCGGCCACCCCGTAGTCATCTCCCAGCCCCAGAGGGACGTTTCCCAAACAGTCATCGGATCTCTAGAAGCCTCCAATAGTGGCTAGCATGCGTGCAGACTCAATGCAAACTCCGCAGGGGCCCTCGAGGTCCGGCCCACGGGCCCTGAGGTGCATTCCTCTGTCCACATCACCTCCATGGGGCCCTTGCTCACCCTCCCCAGCCCACTGCCCTCCTTGCTCTTCCTCAGCCCCACCGGGCCACTTGCTCGTGGGGTCTCCCACCTGCCCAGCACGCTCTCCCCAACCCCGGACCTCTGCATGGCTGGCTGCTCCTGCCATCGAGACGTCCTCTCAGAAGTCCCCTCCTCAGTGACTGCCACCCTGTTTTGTTTTCTTCGCAGTGCCTGCCACACCCTGGAGCCATCTCATTCATTTGTCTGGTCTCCTGTCAGCATCAGCAGCAGGAGGACGGGGCCTCACCTGTGTCATTCACGAGGGCACCCCTGGGGTGAATGCAGGCCTGACAGTGACAGCACAGAGGTGCTCAACAAACACCTGTAAACCAATGGACGGGGGCTGAGCCCTGACGCCAAGCATCCTTTGGGGAAACAATAATGCATCTCTGTTATATAATAAAAGAGGTTGAGGCCCTGGGTGAAAATTTCACCATGTGGTTGCCAGCCACTGGCCGGGGAAGCCTTTCAGCCCATCTCAGAGGAGGAGGGGGGATGTCACCTCCCCCGCCGTGGACCCTCACAGACAGCTCTCCTCTGTCTCCCGCCTGCCCATGCCCGTCAAAAGCTGCTGGGTTTCAACACCCATGTTTCTGTTCCGTATTATCGATCGTTTAATATTCAAGAGACGGCATTAAATAAATATGTGAGCAATTATGTAATATGTTTGGAAACAATCTGGTTCGTCCCAGAGTGACTGGGAGAGGAACAAAACTTCAGCCAAGCAAGAATCTGGGTGATCCCTGAGGGCGGGGACAGGCATGCGGCCAGTCTGCCTGCCTGCGGCCTCCCTGATTCGGGTCCGAGTTCCTCATCTCCTGGGCACCGGCGGGTGGGGTGGTAGGAAGCGAGCTCAGCATCCTGGGTTGCATCCTGGCTCTCCCACCGCCGGGCTGTAAGCGCCTTCTCTCTGGGCCTCAGTGTTCTCATCTGTGAAAGGGCTAACAACGCCTACTGGGCCCTCAGCTGAGACAGTGACTCTGAGCTCTGGCTCAAGGACATCCTTCCGGAAGGTAAGCTGTGTCTGATGCTGGAAGATGAGCAGCATGAGCTCTGGTTCCTGACAGAGGTGGGAAGTGGGGCACAGAGCATGGACTCTGAGGTTTGTAGATACACAGTGCAAGGCGGACGGAGCAAGGCAGTAACAGAGGCCCAAAGGAAGGGCTCGGGTATGCAGAGTAAGACATGCTTAATCCCAGCCAGGAGCCAGGGGATCCTACGGAGCTGCCATATGGGCTGGCTCTGCAAGGCTGGGTGGCCTTTTGACCCCAGAGAGAGGGCTGCCCCATTTAACTAACATTCATCAGGCACCTAGCATGTTTATTCATCCAACAAGCATTTATTGAGCACCACTGTGTTCCAGCTACTCTGCAAAGCACTTTACACGGATTATCTTTGCTTGGCCTTCACGAGAGGAAGATGCTGCTGCCGTCCCCATTTTACAGACGAGGGAACCGAGACTCAGTTCACTGTGCGAGGCGATGCTGCCTTCCTTCTCCCCGTTCTATGCCATACTTCCTATTCAAATGCAAAAGGGATGGGGGGAATTGACCCAAACCAGGACAATGCTGCATAAATCATTCACGTGTCCCGGTCAGGGGGTGGAGGGAAGGTAGCTGCTGCCATGCACTGCTTTCCTGCTCAGCTGACCCACCGTTAGCCACCCCCTGCCCTGTCAGCAGTGCTCTCTCCCCAGATCTGCCCCACCCCCAGCCCCAGCCAACCCCAGTCTCCAACTCACCCTCCACGTCTTCTGCTTAAACGCAAGGTATCAGGATTTGGAAGATGGGGCCCATGTCTTGCTGGCTCTGGGGACTGGGTGACGAATTCAGCTCTAGAAAAGGGGAGATGACATTGGTTAAGGATGGGTGACCCGACGGGGACCTGGGTCAGGATAGGAAGGGAACAGTGGTGTGGAGCGCCCCCAGGTGCCGGCACTGGGCCAAGGGCAGGCGGGGCTGGAGACAGAAGACAAGCAGGGCTGCCTCTTCTCTCCACCTGCCCCCAGGGGCTGACCAGCCGCAGGGGGACCCAGCCCCTGCCTTTGCCTTCAAGACACCCCTCCCAGGCCCTCCCAGGCTCCAAGCCCATCTTAGGAGAGGAAGTCCACCCGCTGGCAGGGGTGTCAGGATGGGTCCCACTGCCCTCCATCCTCTGTCGTATGGCCTCCAAGGGCAGAGGGAGTGTGGCAGCGTGGTCATGGCGTGTGCTCTGGAGAGACAGAAGCCCTGAGGCAGGCGGCTTCATCTTTCCGAGCCTCGGTTTCCCCACCCGTAGGACAGAGACGATAACAGCTATCATCCAGGGCCTTGTGAGGAGTCACTGAAACGTACTACCTGCGGGGCCCTGGCTCTGAGAAGTTCCGTGAACAGCAGCAGAAGGCAATCAGATGCCACACATCTCTCCGTCGGGCTCCCTTTATTTGCTTTTATATCCATTTATTCAATTATTTGTGACTTTTTATTTTGAAATAATTATTGATTCAAAGGAAGTGGCAAAGAAATGTACAGGGAGGTCCAGTGCCCCGTCCCCCGGCCTCCCCCAGCGTCATCTCACACAGCTATGGGACACCGTCAAAACCAGGCACGTGACATGAGCACAATCCATGGAGCTCGCTCAGATTTCTCCCGTGTTACATGTCCTCGTGTGTGTGCAGGTCCACGCAATCTTATCACGTGCGAAGCTTTATGTAACCACAATCACAGTCAAGATACAGAACCGTTCCTTGGGCCACCGCTTTATAACTGCCCCATTCCCCGGCTGCCATCCTCCCTGACCCCTGGCGACCACGAGTCTGTCCACCATCCCCATAACACCGTTCTTTCGATGATGTTCCACACGTGGAATCATGCTATATGTAATCCTTGGGGACTGGAGTTTTCATGCACGTAATTCTCTGGAGATTCATCAGGTTGTGTGTATCGCGAGTTCATTCCTTTTTATTGTTGAATTCTATTCTATGATATGGAAGTATCACAGTCCATTTAATTATTCACCCTTTAAAGGACGCCTGGGTTATTTCCGGTTTTGACTATTACGAATAAAGCTGCTATAAACATTTGTGTAAAGGGTTTTTGCGTGAACCTAAGTTTTGGAATAAATGCCCAAGAGTGCAACTGTTGGGTCATGTGGTTTAGTGTCTTTTAAAAGAGAAAATTTCCTTTTTTTTTTTTCTTTTGAGGAAGATTAGCCCTGAGCTAACCGCTGCCAATCCTCCTCTTTTTGCTGAGGAAGACTGGCCCTGAGCCATCCGAGCCCATCTTCCTCCACTTTATATGTGGGACGCCTACCACAGCATGGCATGCCAAGCGGTGCCATGTCCACACCTGGGATCCAAACCAGCGAACCCCGGGCCACCAAAGCAGAACGTTTGAACTTAACTGCTGCGCCACCGGGCCGGCCCAGAACATTTCATTTTAAAAAGAAAATGGTACAGAGTGGCTGTACCATTTTACATTCCCACCAGCAACCTATGAATGGTCCAGTTTTTCTGCATCTTTGTGAGCATTTGGTGTTGCCATTTTTTATTTTAGCTATTCTGATAGGTGTGACATACTTCTCCTCGTGGTTTTAATTTGCATTTCTCAAATGGCTGATGATGTCAAATACCTTTTCTTGTGCTTATTCACCATCTGCATATCCTCTTTGAAGAAACGTCTCTTCATGACTTTTGTCCATTTTCTAATTGGATTTGTTCAAAATTTTTTTTTTTTACTATTGAGTTTTGAAAGTTTTTTTATATATGTCAGTTACCAGTACTTTGTCAGATTTTGTGGTTTGCAAATATTTTCTCCCGATCTGTAGCTTATCTTTTCATCCTCTTAACAGAGTCCTTTCCAGAGCATGATCTTTTAATTTGGTGAAGCCCAATTTATCATTTTTTCTTTTTATGAATCACGCTTTTGGTGTCAAGTCCAAGAACTCTTTGTATCGCCCTAGATTCTGAAGATTTCCCACTTACATTGTTTTCCTAGAAGTTTTATAGTTTTACATTTTACACTTAAGCCCATGGTCTATTTTGAGTTATTTTTGTATAAGGTGTGAGACTTAGATAGAAGTTCTTTCTTTTTACTTTCGCTATGGACGTCCAAGTGCTCCAGCACTGTTTGCTGAAAAGGTTATCATCTTCCCTCCACTGGAATTCTTTTGTCGAAAATCAGTTGGGCTTATTTGTGTGGGCTTACTTCTGTATCCTCTATTCCATTCCATCGATCTATGTGTCATCTGTCTGTTAACACCGCATAGTCTTGGGGCGGCCCCGTGGCCGAGGGGTTAAGTTCTCGCACTCCGCTTCGGTCGCCCAGGGTTTCGCTGGTTTGGATCCTGGGCGTGGACATGGCACCGCTCGTCAGGCCATGCTGTGGTGGCGTCCCACATGCCACACCTAGAAGGACCCACAACTAAAATATACAACTATGTACTGGGGGGCTTTGGGGAGAAGAAAAAGAAAAAAAAGGAGACTGGCAACAGCTGTTAGCTCAGGTGCTAATCTTTAAAAAAAATAAAATACCACAGAGTCTTGATTTCTATGTAATACATCTTGAAATCAGGTCGACTGATTCTTCTCACTTTATTCTTCTTTTTCAAAACTGCTCTAGCTTTTCTCGCTCCTTTGCCTTTCCAGGTAAATTTTAGAATAATCTTTTCTACACCTACAACAGTTTTGCTGGGATTTTGGTAGGAACTGCAGAGAACTGACATCTTCATCATGTTGAGTTTTCCAATGCATAAAAACAGTACATTGCTTCATTTATTCAGATCTTCTTTGATTTCTTTCACTGGCATTTTTTAGCTTTCAGCGTACAAATCTTGTACAGTTTTGTTAAATTTACACCTAAGTGTTTCGTTTTTTTGAGTGACTGTAATGGCATTGTATTTTGAATTTTGGTGTCCACCTGTTCATCACCAGTATGTAGAAATACAATAGACTGGTGTGTGCTTGTCTTAAGTCCTGTGACGTGTGTAGGGTCGTTCATGGTGCTCCCTTACCATTTGGATACCGGCAGGGTCTGCAGCGACGTTCCCTGTTTCATTCCTGATTTTGGTAATTGCCGTCTTCTCTCTCTCTTTCTCTCTCCAGCTCTCTCTCCTTCTCTGTCTTGCTAGAATTTTGTCAATGTTATTGATCTTTTCAAAGACTCGGCTCTTTGTTTCATTGGTTTTCTTGACTGTTTTTCTGTTTTCAACTGCATTGATTTCTGCTCTGATCTTTATTATTTCCTTCCTGCTGACTGATTTGGGTTTATTTCGCTCTTCCTTTTACAGTTCCTCAAGATGGGAGCCTCGATTATTGTTTTGAGACTTTTTCTCTGTGCTAATTATGCATTTAGTGCTATAATTTTCCTCTCAGCCCTGCTTTAGTTATATCCCGCGAATTTTAATACGTTGTATCAAACTTCATCAAATTTCATTTTCATAGAATTCAATACATTTTAAAACTTTCCATTTAGACTTTCTCTTTGACCCATGGATTATTTATATGTGTATCACTTACTTCCAAGTGGGTGGAGATTTTCCGATTATCTTCCTGTTACTGACTCCTTGTTTGATTTTATTGTAGCCAAAGAACATACTCTGTAAAATTTCAATTACAATTTTTCCGAGGTTCGTTTTATGGCCCAGGATATAGTTCATCTTGGAATACGCTCTGTGGACGCTTGAAAAGAATGTGTGTTCTGCTGCTGTTGGGCGGAGTGTCCTATAAATGTCGATTTGATCCTGTCGGCTGCTGGCGGTGTTGGGCTCTCCTATATCCTTGCTGATACTCTGTGTAGTCATTCGACCAGTTACTGAGAGGGGGGTGTTGAAGCCTCTCACTGTAACAGTTCTGTCAGTTTTTGCTTCACATATCTTATGGCTCTGTTGTTTGATGCATACACATTCAGTATTGCTATGTCTTCTTGGTGGATTGACCCTTTTATCATTATATAATATCTCTCTCTATCTCAAGTAGTTTTCTTTGCTTTGAAGTCTACTTTATCAAATATTAATATAGATACTTCTACTTTCTTTCTTTTATTTATTTACTTACTTATTTATCTGAGGAAGACTGGCCCTGAGCTAACATACATGCCCATCTTCCTCTACTTTACAGGTAGGCACTCATCCGAGTCTGGGATATATGAGGCATAAAGAAACCCCAGGAAAGGGCCAGCCTAGTGGTGCAGGGGTTAAGTTTGTGCACTCCACTTTGGCATCCCAGGGTTTGCATCCCGGGCACAGACCTACACACCACTCACCAAGCAAGGCTATGACGGTATCCCACATACAAAGTAGAGGAAGGTTGGCACAGAGTTGGAGCTGAAGAAGCCAGAAGTGAGGACATGCCAATGCGCAAGCAAAAAACGTCCCAACAAAAGCCTGTTCTCTCCAGCAAAGTCTGAGTGCTTACCTGTCCAGTCAGGAGACAAGAGGAACTATGGGCTTTTAAGAGCCCTTTTCCTTTCAAAGTTGTAGAGGTGATTTTTCTTTTGATATTGTATAACAAAATGTGCAAACATTTGAAAGATCTACGTGACTCATGACCCAATATTTTCTAAATGACCAGTGCATGATGTTACCAAAGCACACATGCGTAAAAGACTCATCAAAGGGGAAGACAGAAAAAAATGGATTTTAATGTACAGAAGGAAAAGTTCATTGACATGGCTTCAGATTCTCCATTGCAATTAACTTTTTAAAAACTTTGCTTTTTTTTTTTTTTTTTTTCTGAGGAAGATTAGCCCTTAGCTAAATCTGTGCCAGCCTTCCTCTACTTTATATGTGGGTCACTGCCACAGCGTGGCTGACAAGTAATGTAGGTCTGTGCCTGGGATCCGAACCCATGAACCCAGGCTGCTGAAGCGGAATGTGACAAACTTAACCACTGTGCCATGGGGCTGGCCCTGCAATTAATTTTTAAGATGCTATCTGTTATGGGTTGAACGATGTCCCCTCCACAATTCATATGTTGAAGTTCTAACCCCCAGGACCTCAGAATGTGACTGTATTTGGAGAGAGGACCTCTGAAGAGGTGATCAAGTTAAAAGGAGGCCATTAGAGTGGGGCCTAATGGAATCTGACTGGCGTCTTTAGAAGTAGAGGAAATCTGGACACACACGGAGACATCGGGAGGAGCATGTGCAGAGGAACGGCCCTGTGAGGACACAGCGAGAAGACGGCCACTGAAGGCCAAGGAGAGAGGCCACAGGAGCAACCAGCCCCGTAACACCCTGATCTTGAACTTCCAGCCTCCAGAAGTGCGAGGAGACGCACACCTGTTGTCTGTGTGTGTGTGGCATTTGTTGTGGCAGCCGGACCAGACTGACACAGTATCAGTTGTTGAGTTTGGGTGTAGTATCAAAGCAGAATCTCTAATTATCTGAAAAGGCTGTTAAAATACTCCCTCCCTTTCCCACCATACATCTCTGTGCAGTTGGAATTTCTCCATATACATTAACCGAAACATCACATGGCAGCAGGCCGAACACAGAGGCGGATGAGGATCCAGCCGCCTTCGATGGAGTCATTAAAGAGATTTGCAAAAATAGAAAACGACGTTACTCTGCTCACTAATTTTTTTCTGTTTTGGAAAATATAGTTATTTTTCACAAAATATGTTGTCATAATGGGTTTATTATTTGAAATGAATTAATAAGGAAGTATTAAAATCTCAGTTTTAATTCTTAATATGGTAAATATGGAGAGATGGTATTTGTGTAGGCAAAACTCTTTTGGGTCTTCAGTCATTTTTAAGAGTGTAAAGGGTTCTGAGACAGAAGGCTTGAGGTCAGCCTTTCCCACACCTGGGTCAATCGAATATGACTGTCAAGATGGTTAACAGCTGTCCCTCACTTGATCTCAAGTTTGTTTTTTCCCTTAATAACTTGCTTGATTAATACTTAAACACATTTATTTTTAAAGGAAACTTTTATCACTACCATCAGTGAAAAACCAGTGCCACTTTCCAGAAATAAATGATGACAGTAACAAAGAAATGTGATGGTGCATCCTTATATTTACTGAATTATTTTGCCACAAGCAGAAGAATGAAACTGGACCACTATCTTACACCACACAAAAATTAACTCAAGCTGGATTAAAGACTTGAATGTAAGACATGAAACCATAAAACTCCTAGAAGAAAACATAGGCAGTAAGTTCCTTGACACGAGTCTTGGTGATAATTTTCTGAATTTGACTCCAAAAGTGAAGGCAACAAAATAAAAAACAAACAAATGGGACTACATTGAACTAAAAAGCTTCCGCACAGCAAAGAAAATCATCAACAAAATGAAAAGGCAACCTACTGAATGGGAGAAAATATTTGCAAATCATTTATCTGATAAGGGGTTAATATTCAAAATACATAAAGAACTCATACAATGCAATAGCAAAAAAACAAACAATCCGATTAAAAAATGGGCAGAAGATTTGGACAGACATTTTTCTAAAGATGATATACAAATGGCCAACAGGCACGTGAAAAGATGCTCAACGTCATTAAACATTAGGAAATGCAAGTGAGAACTACAGTGAGATATCACCTCACACCTGTTAGAATGGCTATTATCAAAAAGACAAGAAATAACAAGTGTGGGCAAGGATGTGGAGAAAAGAGAACCTTTGTGTATTGTGTGGGAACGTAAACTGGTGCAGCCACTATGGAAGCCAGTATGGAGGATCCTCAAAAAATTAAAAATAGAAATACCATATGATCCAGCAATTCCACCTCTGGGTACTTACCCACAGAAAACAAAAACACTAATTTGAAAAGACACACCCACCCCCATATTCACTGCAGCATTATTTACAAAGCCAAGATATGGAAACAACCTAAGCATCCAACAATGGATGAATGGATAAAGAAAATGTGGTATATATGCACAATGGAATATTATTCAGCAATAAAAAAGAATGAAATCTTGCCATTTGCAACAACATGGATGGATCTCGAGGGCATTATACTAAGTGAAATAAGTCAGACAGAGAAAGACAAATACTGTATGATCTCTCTTATATGTGGAATCTGAAAAAAACAACAAAAAAACAAAACAAAACTAAGCTTATAGATACAGAGAACAGATTGGTGGTTGCCAGAGATGGCGTTAGGGGGTAGGAGAAATGGCTGAACTGTTTTTGTTTTTTAGTTTAAATACGCTGAATAATAATAAAAAGAAGACAAGTCTCTTATATACCTATGTTCTTACGTTTCACCACAGAACAAGCATTGAACTCATGACTCACAAGCCTGTTAAAGGTCAGATGCCAAACAGGACATCTACGATGAAGAATCCAGGTCTGGAGTAGCCTACTCAAAATTGGAGTTGCAGCCGATAACAGCTAATTGTCCAAAAGAAACAAAATTGAGTCAACAACTCAAGATAAAAATTCTTCCCAGAGACTTCGGCCTCAGGACCTGGGGAAAGGTAAAGCGTCTGCCTGAGCGTAACGTACACAAAGCAATGTTCCAGCCCTAGGCCGTTCTCATCATTTCCTTCTCAGTCCCACGCCTTTGGGAGACGGGAGATATTCAGGTAACTGATGTGTGTTCACTTAGTCCACTTAAACTGGTTGTGATCATCCTGCTGTATTTCCTGAACCTTGAGAAAGGGTCGCTCATATTTGCACACGTGGAAAGCACTATCCCTGTAGCTGCTTGTGGGGCCCCAGATGCATCAGAAGAGTCAGGTAACTGAGTCTCTTCCAATATATTCCATCTTAAATTGTCACACCTGGAGCATTCAGTTCACTACAAATCCAACATCAACTCCACTTCTTTTTCAGAGGGAAACATGCAAGCACCCTACACTGAAATACGCTTCTTTTATCCAACTCAGATTCAAATATTATTTTATTATTTTACTTTTATAAATATTATTTCTTTATCTCCTCCATCTAGACCCTTGATTTCCTCTGATATCCCATTAAGTCACTTTTCTATTTCTTCTCTGCTAGGTCCAAAATTTTATTCTCTATTGATTCTTCAAGAACTATGAATTCTTAAGAATTAAAGAATTAGAGAATTATGAAATGTCTTAACACTCAAAAATTATTCTTGATCTCTGTATTTTTCCTTTTCTTCATAATGTTTCTATCAAATCTTAGTCAATAATTGTCAATTTCACCAAAACCAATGTACTCTTTTTTATTAAAATATAATTGACATATTACATTATGTAAGTTTAAGGTGTGCAATGTGTTGAAAAAAACTCCAGTGGTTTTGACATAAAGATACGCACATATTCAAAGGAGCAGAACAGAGTCCGAAAACAAAGCTATCCGTGTAAGAAGAACTGATTTTTAACAAAGGCATAAAGGCAATTTAGTGCAGAAAGGATGCCCCTGTCAACCAGTGGTACTCAGACAAGTGGACATCCATATGCAAAAATAAACAAACCTGGATCCACATCTCACACCATATACAAAAATTAACTCTAAGTGAATCATAGGCCTAAATCTCAAGCCTCAAATTATAAAACTTTTAAAAGAAAACAGAAGAAACCCTTTGTGACCCTGACTTTGGCAATAAAAGTGTAATCCATAAAAGAACAAACTGATAAATTAACCTTCGTTAAAACTAAAAACTCCTGCTCTTCACGAGACACTGTTAAGAGGATGAGAAGACAAGGCACAAGGAGAAAATCTTTGTAAAACATCTATCTGAGAAAGGGCTTGAATCTAGAATATGTAACGAACTCTCAAAAATCAACAATAAGACAACCACACAATTTTAAAAATGAGTAAAAGATTTGAATAGGCAAAGAAGATTGCCAGACGGCAAATAAGAACACGAAAAGACGCTCAACATCATTAGTCATTGAGGAAACGCAAATTAAAAATGGAACAAGATACGCTGCACACCTATTAAAATAGCTAAAGTTGAGAAGACTGACCAGACCAAACACTGGCAAGGATGTACTGTGCTTTCTTCTTGGTGGGGGGAGACGCAAGATGCAATAATTCATCTTTTATTTTGGAGGTGATGTCCCAGACTACTGGACCCTTCGAAAGGTTACTGATGCGGTAGACCCCTGAATCCTCTGAGGACTTATCTCCCAGCCATTGTACCACGTGGCTCTTACCAGGGACTCCGCCATGCTGGCCATTTATTGCTTATTTGGTCCACGTAGCATGATGTCATCAATAGAGTGGACCAACGTGATATTCCGAAGGATGTCCAGATTGTTTAGATCTCTTTATTTTATAATTTGATAGAAGTCAGGAGAGTTAAGATAGCTTTGAGGAAAAAAACAAGAAGGAACAGGATGTCCTTATGTTTAGTGGACCCTATTGCCTGCCTGAGGCCCCGACTCCACAGGCAGCTTGTTCTCTGCTCAGAGTTTAGCCAACGTTTAGGTGGGGGGGGGGGGGCTGTAATGAAAGATACGCTAGTTCCAGACAGAAACTTTTGCCTTGATGTGACCTGGAAAACTGAAAGAGGACTGAAAATGAACTAGTTTTCCCACAGGTGATGGGCTGTTATTTCATAATATCCTCTTGGGTACCATCAAAGGCACATGCCCCACTCTTAGGGATGCTCAGATTTAATGGCGCCAAGGCTAAGAGGTGGGGGGAGTGGCTCCTTCACAAACTGTGCTTCTGGCTCCTTGAAGCAGGTGGGGGAGAGGGTCCTTCTCTTGCTCCCAAGCCCAAGATCATTGACCTTGGCAGCTAAGCTTGAGAAATAATGCACTGTAGCTCAGGTGAGCCCACGAGATGTTCTCTGCAGTCCTTCTCTGAAAACAAATCAGTTTACGACCTGCAGACACCTCAACCCAAGCTAGTGCACACTCCCTTCTCTATTCCACCCGCTCCGGAATCTGTGTTAACCTCCTGTGTTCCTTTCTAGGCGATGGTACCATGGCCAAGAATGTGGCCAGCAACATTGTCTATAGGAGCCACTCTGGAAACAACGCACATGTCCACCAGCAGGAGAATGAATCAACAGACTGTGATATCTTCATGCCAGGGAATATTACACAGCAATGCAAACAAATGAACTCTAGCGGCAGCAACCTCATGGATGACTCTGAGTGACATGATGTTGCCCAAAAGAAGCAAGACCCAGAAGGTTCCATACTGAGCAATGTCATATTAAAGCACTAAAACAAAATCAAAACCAAACCCTAGGTGGTATCAGCATACACACACAAGGTAAAAATGTTTCTTAAAAAAAGCACATGGGCAGCGACAATCTTCCTCAAGCAAAAAGAGGAAGACTGGCAACAGATGTTAGCTCAGGTCAGGGCCAATCTTCCTCACCAAAATAAATAAATAAATAAATAAATAAATAAATAAATAAATAAATAAACAAAGTATATGGGAATTCTCTGTACTTTCCACTGAATTTTGCATGAACCTAAAACTGCTCTAAAAATACAGTCTATAGAACAAAAAAAAAGCAAAGAAATGATAAACCTAGGACGGTCATTTCCTCTAGAAGAGGCAGGGGGTTGAAATGGCGACACTCACACAGGAATATGCAAATTATTGGTGACATTTTAGTTCCTGAGTGGGGTGGTGGGTCCATGATCTATGTTGTATTATTAAGCTAAAATACATGCTACACAATTTCCTTTGCATGCATCAAATATAATATTAAAAAATTTAATAAAGGAAAAAAAGGTACAGTCTCTCACCCAGCAACTTTGCTTCTTAAGAACTTATTCTAATGGAAATAACTGGAAATGAAAACAATGTTTCAGTCATAAAGATGTCCATTATGGTGATAATTTGGACACAATCTAAATTTTGAATCCTAGGGAATCAGTTAAGTAAATTACTGAGTAGCCACAGGATAGAATATTATGCATCTATCAAAAATCATGTTTTCAAATAATTTTTAATGACCCAGGAAAATATCTTGATAACCTGGAGTGGAAAATGTAGAGTAGAGAACTGAAGAAGAAACTTATTATGTTTATAGTATAGGAAAAAAAAAAATAATGTAGAAAGATGTTCCCAAATGTCATCATTGCTGGGGTAAGGTTTTCGGTTCTTCTGTAACACGGCTCCATTTCCCGGTTCTCCACAGCACACGGGCCTGTAGAACACATACAGGAAGCCGGCTTGCCCATCTCCAGGGTGCTCACAGCCCCCTCCCCTCGGATGATCATCCCACCTGCCCTGAGGCTGGAGTTTAGAGCCTGCTAAGCCCCAGGCAGCTCGACTCCACCAGGGGGCAAGAGAGGGAGGGAATGAGGCTCAGACACCCCTCCCCTCCCCCAGCCTTCAGCCTCCTGACTGAAGACGCCCTCAGTGCACCTCCCTTCCCACCTCAGCCTGACCCCTCCTTCACTGGGCCCGCCCCACCCAGCCCCTGTCCGGGGTCGCCTACTGGGAACAGGAGAAGGAGCCATTCCCCGGGCTTTGCCTGGCTCTGCCCCAGCCGCCAGCCTCTCTACACAGCTGGGGCCACTAAACCCCTACCTAGGGGCATGGAGGGCCTTCACTGAGGACTGCCCCACTCCAAGCCCCAGCTGGGGGCCTGCCAGGGACTCCCCCCTTCTGAGGGCCCCACGGTCCCATCACTCCCCCTCTCCAGAGATGGAAGTCAGACCCTAAAGTCCTCCAGCACGTGTGTATCCCCTCCCACTATGTAGTCAACTGCCCCTCAGACTGACGAGGTATGGCCTATGGGCCTCCTCACCCCATTTTACAAACGGGGAGACTGAGGCTCTTAGAGATCAGACCGTGTAACCAAGGGCGCACAGCCAGAAGGTGGCCGAGCCAGGATTCGAACCCAGGCTGCGTGGCTCTCCATTCTGCTGCCCCGTGCTCCAGACTCGCCACCCCCTCTGCGAGCACTATGCACGTGTGTGATGCCCTCTCTGAGTCAAAAATAAACCGAGGCTCAGTTCTGTTGTGCCATCTGCCACGCACCAACTCACAGGCAGACATGTTGACTCGCTGCAGAGACGGGGCGCCGGGGCAGCCGGGAAGTGAGCAGCAAGAGGGCCTGCACCCTCCCAGGCTTCCTGGCTGGTGGTGAGTCAGTTCTACGGGCATGGGGAGCAGAGGGGCTCAGGGTAGCGGGGAGGGCACGGGGGCTGGGAGGGGCTCAGTTCTCAGCAGATGGTGGGTGAGAGCTATGGGCTGGAAATCAGCATCTCTGGGCCAAAGACGACTGCTACGGAGGCTGGTGGCCTTGGGCCAGTCCTCTCCCGTCTCCGGGCCTCAGTTTCCCCACTATAAGGAGTTGGAACATATGATTCCTTCCAGGCCCGACAAGGTTACATTCTATGGCTACAGTCTTAGGGAGCTGCCCTTACATTCCTGGTCCTTCGGGGTCAACAATAACCAATGCAGAGATGGAGAGAGGATCCTTAGAGGAACTGGCCGGCCCAAGGTCACATCAATCCTAACAACATCAACAACAATGACAACGACACTCTCCTACCTGTGACATGCAGGGAGCTGACATTTCCCAAAGCACGCTCATGCCGGTTATTCCATTGACAGTCCCCACTTCACAGATGAGGAAAATGGCCCAGAGAGGGAGAGGAGGAGCCTAAGGCCACACAGCTAGCCCAGGGGAGCGGGGAGACGTCCTTGTTTCCACGTGTCTGTTCCATGAAACTTCTGAATTTTAGTCCCCGGGGAAGCTGCAGGCATGGACTCTCCAGACACCTGTCTAGGGAAGCTGAAGCCCCTTTTGAGCCAAAATCACCTCATGCCAAAGGTGGCAGGGACTCACCACCCAGGAAATTTCTCAGTTCAGGCATTTGCCGAACATGTTTCCTGTGCTGCAAAAATCATCACTGGGCAGCCCAGCTGGAGGGCTCGCCCAACGCCCTCCACATGTGTGACGCTCACTTCAAAGGCCCCTGGGAGGAGCACTGCACGAGGAGTCCAGTCTCGCCACTGCCCCCTCAGCATGTGCCCTGGAGAGTCCCTCTCTGTAAAGTGAGGGGTGGGACGAGGCGGCTCCCTGGGTCTTCACCACTCTGGGTACTGGGCTGGCCATTATTGGGGGCATGCCCATCATCGCTCCTTCAACCTCTGTCAGCCAGGAAGGACCATGAACGCTGATGGCCAGGACCTGCTGGCGAAGCTCACTGCTGCACCCCCATACCCGGCCCTCAGTAGGACCTCGTCACCACCTGCAGATTGGTGGCACGGTTCTAAGGAGCAGATCCCATGGGCATCTGTTTCGTATCACACAGAGGGTGCTGGGAAAAGGCTCCTCACGGCTCATCCAGAGCTTACTGTGTTCCAGGGTCTCTCTAAGCTTTACCTCACTGAACCCACTTAATCCCCATAGTGAGGCTAAGAGTACATAGCTGCCGTTGCTGCTCCGCCCGTAACCGCACGGATCTAACCACTGTGGAACGATTTCCCCCACAGCATCTGCACCTCTTTGCCTGGGGGCCTTCCCTGGTGGGCAGAGCTTCTGAAAGTTCTGCAGAAGTACTGCCACTCCCCCCACGCCTGCAGGCTCAGCCAGTGACTGACGGGAACTGGGAATTGGTGTACAAACACCCCGGCTCCCTTGCTCCTCCGGCGGGAAAACCGTGAGCTGTGGGCTCTGTGCTGGCTCCCAGAGTCCCCAGGGCAGCTGAGCCCCAGCTGCCTGCAGTGAAAATTAATAACTAACTTGAAAACACCTCCCTCCCTTTCCTCTCTCACTTCCCCACTCTCCTATCAGCATTCCTGTGCGTGCCAAATAAATTACTGCCACTGAATCATTGTCTTATCATCTGCTTCTGGGAGAACCCAGCCGGAGAGGGGAGGCACTAATACTCCTGCCCTCTGGATGAGAACAAAGCCAGTGCCCAGAGAGAAGGCACTTCCCCAGGGCGACACGGGAAGCCCACATCTGAACCCAGCCCCACTCATCCTAGAGGTTCTGTTTTGATGATTGCATATGCCAGGAAGGAGAACTAAGGGTGAGACTGAGAGTCTAGTGAGAGAAGGGCCACCGAGGGATGGTGACTCACCCATTCATTCATTCATTCATTCAAAGACTCTTTACTGAAATCAGCTACTGGTCAAGCCCTGCACTAGGTGCTGGGGGTACACTGGCTAAATGCTCTGGCCCTGCAATCCTGGGGACATGGGCTCCATCCAGGCTCTGACCATGTGCCAGCTGTGTGATGTGGGCAGATCATTCAACCTCTCCCGACCTCTGCTTTGTCATCTGTCACATGGAGGAGCCCAGTGGTGCCTATGCCACCGGCTGCTGGGAGGTAAACAGGCTCACATGTATAAATAAGTGCTCAACACGTGTCAGCTATAAGATGACGGTGATGTCAGTGCTGAATACTGACTGGGAAGGGACATGTGGCAGAAATATTATCATTTTTAGCATGCCTTATCACTTAGGCCAGCCTAAGACTAAAATAAGTAACTACGAGTTGCAGAGGAGTTTAAAGTTTGCACTTTTCCCTACTTTCTCTCCCTCCCTTCCTTTCTTCTTCCTACCCAGCCAAAACCCCTTCTCTCTGCTCCTTGCCAGGTCCTGCACTGGGCACTGGGACAGAGATGACACAGCTCTCAGGGAGCACTTGTTGCCCGGGGAAGACAGGGAGATAGAGAGGGAACTGTGTCGCTCAGTGTGGTGAACGAAGGCCAGCACAAGGGCAGGGCAGCATGAGGAGGGGCATCTGACCCTGCCTGCTGATGCTGGAATTGAGAAGAGGGTGCCACATGGCTCAGAGAGGTTAAGTCACTTGCTTAAAGCCACACAGCAAGTAAATGGTCCTTCTGACTCCAAATCCCGTGACCCCTAATATCCTGCTATGTGGTCACATTCTATTAAGAGTCCCAAGGCATCCATAACAACAATGACTTCTATCACAAGACAGGTCTTGGGGACTCGCCCAAGGGAGACTTGTGTGGCGGCCTAGCCACAGAGAACAGAGCCTCTGAAGTCTCACTGGAAAGAGCAACTGAAGAGCTGTGAACAATACAAAAGCAATAAACGTTTATTGAAAGGAAGGCTGATAGGACATAGGAACAATTTCTGAGACTTAGAACCTGAGCAAATAGCAGACACGTGACAAGTCTCCTTTACTGGAGACTAAGGACCACGTTGGACCTAGAGCATTTTACCTTCTACAGGCTGTTGTTTCTCTTTCCAGTCACTTTAAGATTAATTTAACTACGTAACAATCTTTATTTTTTTCTTTGTGTTTTTTTCCTGTTTAACCCAGAAATAAACTGGATCCTAATTCTACAGATTTCTGATGTTTGTTTTCAGATAGCACACTTTATGTGATTCTTTTTCTAAAAGATCTAGTCCAATTTGAGGTACAGATCTCTTATCTTTTGGAGTTGAAAACTTCTCTCTCCCAGAAGGACACATTCCCAATGTTCCCAAGAAAGTGACTAGCATACAGGTTCTGATAAACCAAAATCCACTTCACAGGAACCCTGTCGAGACTTAACGTGCCCACTCCAGGATCCCAGGCTGCCTGGGCACCACATCGCACATTCTCCTGAGCACGGCGAGGAGCCACGTCACCCCGAAGTCTGCAGAATTAGTTGCAGGAGAGTTTTAAATAGTAGGAAGTCCGTGCCGGGTGAGGTCATGGGCGGACGACAGGGGTACATACACACTGGCTCAGGGAGAGAAGGAAGCTGTTCCTCGCAGCTGCCCAGGCCAGACGCGGGGCACAGACCGCAGTCAGGCCAGGCTGCTGGAGGACACGACTCAGCCTGCTGGCTCTCTGGCTGAAGGCACAGACGGGCTTTCTTCGACTTGGGTCAGGCAAGTCTAAGGCTGGGACAGGACTGAGGCGGTGGGAATGCACGTGGGCCCTTTCTGCCTCCTCCACTCTCACTGATGCCTGTTTCCCTCCGGGCTGGACAGGACAGCAGGAGTGCTTCATTAAGAGGACTCCAGCCGAGGTGCAAAATCACCTGAATGCCTGTGCAAGTATTTTCTAAGCCTCCTGCCCCCACAGCCTCCGGGAGCTCAGGTCTGAATCTTAATGAGCTCACGGGACCGTGAGTGGGTACCTAGCGGAAAAGGAACTAGTGAGTTCAGTGGGGAAAGAGAAAGACGCAGCCCACGGTGACCAGGCAAGGCAGCCGTGAACGATGCTCCCACTGCAGCAGGTGCCTCGGGCACAGAGTAGACGCGGCGAGAGCGCCAGCCTCAGCAGCTCGCACGAGGATCTGCGACCGTCATCGCAGCTGCTGGCCACACACAGCCCTCAACACATCTTTCTCTTTAATACGGATACCACACGCCCCGCCCCCCAACCCCCCCACGGCCCAGCTTTAACAATGCAAAGTTTTATATGAAGAAATATTTCCCCATAGAAACGCTTCTATTCTAAGTGAACTTACACTTAGAAATAGATTTTTCATTCTTTTTATCAGAAATCAGAGTTCAAACTTCCAGCCCAGCAATGGGACACAATTGCTCACAATTACGTTTCATTTGAAAAAAAATAAAATGGATCACATTTACCTGTTTCGCTGTCTCTGGTTCCGAAAGCTACCTAGGACGGCCAGCGGGGGCAGCTCTGAGGGCTGATGTGGAGAGCCGGGGCTGGAGTGTCCCAGCCACACGGCCTCAAGCATGCCTCAGTTTCCCCCCCTGTAGAAGGGGACGCGAGCTCCGTCTGGGCTGCTGGCAGCGGGACCTGAGGCCGGGGCCGGGCAGCTCTCTGGAGCCCCGGGCAGACGGAAGCCAGGAACGTTAACAGCGCGTCTAAACAATGCTAACAGTTGCATAAGGAGGGCAGCCGTGCTCGTCACGGGCCTGGTTTTGGCTTTCTGGAGCAGTCCTGCAGCAGCATTTCTGCAGCCAGAGAGGGAACACCCTTCCCACGGCCGCCGCCTCGGTGCCGGGTGGTGACTCATAGCGCTGGCAAGGGGCGTGGGCGGCAGCCACTTAGGCATCGCCATGGGATCTGACAGATCTGCCCCCATGGGGCTGCTCCGCAAGGAAAAGGGCGCGAGCGGCCCTGCTCCTCCTGCAAGGTGAGCGGGGCGCGGGGGGAACAGCCTTCAGCGGCCGGGCCCCCTTGCTGCCAACGCAGCTGGAAGCAGAGCCCAAGCGGGCGCCGGCACAGGCTCCTGGGGTGGGTGTAAACACCGCCTCGGGGGTGCTGCCTGCTCCCACCCCCAAACCCTTCACTCCTCCAACACTTAGCAAAGACGCCTGCAACACCCAACGGCAGAAAAGCAAGATAGACCTCCCATCCTTGAGACCATCTTCACACTGGGCCCCTACCAAGCCTTCCACGGGCTTTGCTTCCTTCCACCCTCACAACCACCTGCTACTCTGCCCATTTCACAGACCAGGACACTGAGGCTGGAAGCAGGGCCCACAGCTGCCCCGAGGCAGAGCTGGGAATCCTGCTGGATTGGCTCCGGGGCTCTGAAACGTGCGAGGAGCCCCCCAAAGTGGGGTCTGCGGGCACGGGAGAAACAGGTGAACCTCCTGAAAATGCAGCTGCCGGGGCCACGACAGCTCGGGCGGAGGCGCTCATTTGTGGCAGCTGCTGTTTTTTAAAGGACGGTTTCGTGTTGTCGCACTGACTTCTCATGACAGTTCCGTGAAGCAGGCGCCGAGGTGGAGCCGCCTCCCAGGGTCACCCAGCCATGTGCCGTCTGGACCACCGCCCTCTCTGACCTCTGGCCTCCAGCTCCCCATCGGTGCAATGGGGACACACGAAAATCGCACCCTCAGACGGCGGCAGGGTTAAATGAGGTGACAGAAGGGAACCGCTTTGGAACTGCAAAGTGCCACCCTCATACGAAGGAGCATTATTATTTACTAAAATAGCTTAGTGGGGAGTGCAAGCCAGGCTGAGAACTACAAGGTTCTGTATTCAATCCTGGGTTTCTGCAGAGTGCTTCGTGGCATTCTCCCCTGAGCTGGAAGCTCCTGAGAGCAGGGATGACGTCTGGTTTGCCTCAGTTTCCCTAGAGCCCAGCTCTAGGCATGGCACAGAAAAAGTCCTTGAAAAACCTTGGCCGAACTATTCAGGATTAATTCAGGACTGAGGAAGAGGGCGGAGGGGGAGAATAACGGCATCAAGGGCTGGAAGGGGCCTTGGGGTGACCAGAAATTCGGTCTTCCAACTGGGGACACTTGAGAATGAAAAGGACGCTTTCAATAGTCATGATAACCCGGGACTGATTTGGGCCAACCAGGACACATGGTTACCCTATTTGTTGATCCTTTAGTCTGAACCCCACATTTCGGGGAAAGCCCAGCGAGAGGGGTGGAGCTGGGACAGGACTGGGGGCTCTGGCTCCCTCGCGGGCCCGCTCTTGGAAGAGCTGGAACGCAGCTACAAGCGGGTGGAGGTCGCTTCTGAGGGCCTGCAGCTCTCTGGAAGGCACTGGGCGTTAGCCATGCAACCCGAAGTTTCTGCTGGGTAAATATCACCACTTCTGGGCCGGTTACTAAGGGCCTGAGCAGTTGCTAAGCGGCCGTGTGACCTCATGAGGGGCTATTGTTCGGCGCTCAATAGGCATCCTTGAGTGACATTCCCCAACTCCCAAATCCCAGGGGCCCTGGGGTTCTGGGAAAAGAAGCGAGAGATTATAATGAGCAGGAGCAGTTGACAGACCCTCGTTTGTTTTCCGGGGGTGGAGTGGGGGGGGGGGGTGGCTGCAGCCTTTCACAGCAAAGTATACGAAGGCTGGAGTGGCCAGTGAGAGCTGTCAGTGGGTGTCACCAGCGACAGAAACACCCCAGGAATAAAGAACGGACCCCACGGGCAGTGCCTGATCTTCCACAACCCACGTGAACACACATCGTCTCCGTTTGCTTTCAAGGCAGCAGGAGGTGGGGGGGTCACAATGATCCCCCCCATTTCAAAACAGAGGAAGCTGAGGTCCAAAGAGAAGAAACGGCTTGCCCAAAGGCTCCCCAAGACGTCCTGGTTTCCAGGCGTAGTGGGCAGAACAGTGGTCTCCCAAAGACGTCCGCGTTCTGACGCCTGGAGCCTGTGACTACCCCAGGTTACATGCAAAGGGGACTGAAGGTTGCTCATCGGCTGACCCTGAGAAGGGAGGTGGTCCTGGGTGACCGGGGTGGGCCCGATGTAGTCACAGGGGTCCTGCAAGGGGAAAAGGGAGGCAGGAGAGTCAGGGGGCAAGTGATGTGGTGTGAGAAAGCCAAGGCCGCCTGCGGAGGGAGGAAGGCCTGCGAGGAGGAGGGCAGCCTCCGGGAGCTGGGAAGGCGAGGTGTCAACGCCCCACGAAGGCCTCCCGGAGGGACACACCCCGTCCCGGTGTTAGCCTGGGGGCCGGTGCCGACTCCTGACCCACAGAAGTGTTAGCTGACACCTTCTAAGCTGCTCTCTTGGGGTCATTGTGACAGCGGCCATCTGCAAGGTCTGAGCCAAGAGGGCGGCTTCGAAGATCCTTTAGCTCCTGGGAGTTAGGGAAACAAGAGGCCCAGAGAAACAAAGAGATCTGCTCAGGGTCGCAAAGCAAGTGAGAGAGACAGTGACGGAGACCTCCGGGTGTGGGTCAGACCTCCCCAAGGCTGCTGACGTGGCCCAGAGGGGCCGGGTCTTCTAGGCCACTTCTCTGCCAGTTTCTCAGGACCAGGCTGGCCCAGGACCCGGGGCCCCGACACCATCTCCTGTCTCTCTTTGCCAGAGGCAGGTCAGCAGCCCGTTTTATGACAGGCAGGAGGCGCGCTCCTCCCACGTTGCACCACCAAACCCAGGCGGCCCGCAGCCAGACTCGCAGCCCACGGATTCAGGTCCCTCATCTGAAAATGTGCACCGTACCCTCTGTATCAAATGGTGGGAATGCAATGTGAGGGGGCGAAGGGGGTGCCTTGGCGCTGTGCCTGGCGCACAGTAGGTGCTCATGCCTGCTCCTCTGCTTTGCTCAGCGAGGCCCAGGCCCTGCCCCAGGTCTCCCAAGGCCGCTGGCCCTAATACCTCAGCTAACTTTGGAGTTCAAGAGCCTCATTCCCCGAAGGGTGTTCTCTCTGCCTGGGACGTAGAAGCCGCTCCACGAACGCTTGTGGAATGGACCACAGGACGGACCCCTGAAGGCTCTGCTCTCTCCTCTTTGCCTGGAAGCCTCCTACGTACCCATCAAGGTCCAGATCAAGTGCCCCCTCCTCCAGGCAGCCTTCCCTGATCCCACTGCACAAGGTCCTGCTCCCCTCTGTGTGCTGGGCTTCCAGCTCCCTCCCGACACCCTAGTTTTGGTGTCTAGGGCCCCAGCCATGGCGGCAGATACACCTGGGCTCGAATTCCCCCGGTTTGATTCTGGGCCAGTCCCACCTCCTCTCCGAGCTGGCCTCCTCTGTTGAATGGGAATGCTGACAGCACCCCCACGGTGGGCTGCTGGGAGGAGCACACGAGGGCGGCACGCGAAGGGCGAGGCACAATGACGGACAGAGCCCGCCCGGAGCAGGTGTTTTCATTAGAACGGTTGTTACTGTCTTAGATGTTGCTCAGTGCAAACCGAGCTCCCGGGGCAGGGACGGGTCTAACCACCTCCTCAACAGCCTGCAGTCTTCACTGAGCGCCCCTTATGTGCCAGGCTGTCCTCCAGCATGCGGACGCCAGAAGGGAACAAGGTCCCTGCCCCCATGGGCTGACTTTCCAGGGGCGGGAGACAGATACTCAACAATCCACACAGATAGCAACAGGATGTCTCAGGAGGGGACTGCCGCCATGAAGCCCAGAAAGGCAGGGCAGGTGGGAGGGCTGGAGGGCCTCTCTGAGGAGGCGGTGCATAAGCCCTACTGGAGGGAGGGAGTAGAGCCAGCCACGAGGACCTATGGGGAAGGGCATTCCCAGGGCGGGAACAGCAAGGGCAAAATCCCTGAAGAGGGGAGTGTGTCCGGCATGTTTGAAAAACAGCAAGGAGGCCACGTAGTGTGTGCTCAGAAAACATGCAGAACTGAAATGTTATTACATTATTTCATTGTTTTATAAAAAATGTTGTTATGCCTATGTACTTATTCTTTTCTATTTTATTAACAGGAAACAAATAGCTTCTTCAATCTATTATGTCATTGGATGCTCACAGCAACTCTCTGGGGTGGGTACAATTGTCCCCATTTTGTACATGTGCAAAACTAAGGCTCAGAGAGGCGAAGTGCTTTGCCCAAGGTCACACAGCAGATAGGTGGCAAACTCAGGATTTGAAGCCAAGACTGTGTGATATTTCAGTTCTGGCTTTTGCTCCTGGGACACCAGGCTGTGGGTGGTACTCACGCTCCCCAATTCCTGCTCCTCCATCGCAAGTCACTCCAGGCCCGAGGGGGCTCCCCTCCTTCCTTCCCTGGCCGTGTGGTGGATCAGTGACCTGTGGCCTCCCAGCCTGGGCCTCTGCTCTGAGACACAGAGTGAGCCTGGGGCGTAGGCCTGGGGTGGCACGTGGGCTCTGGCAGGCAGTTCGAGTTCCAGGAGCGCCGCTGGCTGGGAGGTCAATGAAGATGCTGGAGGGTAGGCAGGTGCCCGGGAAGCGTGAACTTCTGAAGACTTATAAAAGCACATCAGAAAAGTGAACTGCGGACGCACCGTTGGATTGTGGGGGGGTCTCCCACCGCCTTTGCAACATCGGAAATCAGGACAGCCTGGCCGAGGCTGGATGCCCTGGGAAGTCACACCTCCATGGTGCAATGCAAGAAAGTGGGAGAACCTTCCGTTAGGAGAGCTGAGGGAGGGAGGGGGCGAGTGATCCCAGGGTGGGGCTCCAGGGGGACCAGGCTGCAGAGAGATGCAGGGCCAGCGTTGTGGGGACAGGATTCCCAGAGGACAGGGCACTGGGGCTGTCTTCAGGGGAGGAGGAGAAATGGCCCGGGCGTCAAGCAGGCAGCATAGGGCGGGCGCAGTCACCGAGGGCTGTGTTCCGGGCAGGGGGAGCAGTCAGAGGTGCTGGAAAGGGCGCTGCACCCGAGGGTAACATTCCAGACCACTTTTCTGTTCTGATCCTTCCCCCAACATCATTGATCTCAGTAAGCGGCAGAGCAGGGCTCCGAACCCAGATCTGTGCGAGTCTGAGGCCCATGCTGGTTCCACGCCATCCCACTAGAGCCAGAAGGTGGGGCATCATGGTGACAGGACCGAGGTGGCTGAGGAGGTCGGGGGAGCAGAAGGCCCAGTAGTGGGGCCAGCCATGCCCCAAAGCTGGCGGTGTGGGGCTGCTTCCTGGCTGAAGACGGTCCCATGCAGGCCCCGTGGCAAGGGAGTGCTGTGGGGACATTTCCGCCGTGTGCAGAGTAAGGCAGCACCAGATCCCCACATGCTTCCCAGCTGCTGGAGGTGTGGCCTGGCACGGAGAAGCCTGTGGCCCCTGCTGGCCACCACGCCTCCTCCTCTGGGTCAGAGCAGCCAGGACTGCCTTCGGGGAGCCACTCATCCCCACTCTCAGACTGCGGGGCTTGCACAAGGCTGAGCCCAGCTGGCTCCCAGGGTGGGTCTGAGTCCTGGCCTTGGCCAAACAAAGCTTTGCTTTGCGTCCCCACAACAGTGACTGGTCCACAGATGCGCGTGTGACCTGGGAGCCACTGAGAGTCAGCCTGAAGACGAGCTAAGACTACAGGGAGGGACGCACTCTTTCTGCCGGGGCGGCTGAGCTGTTAGGATGTAAGCCTGAAGCTGCTGGGGGGCCACCTTTACCACCACACAAGGAGAAGCTACCTGAGGATGAAGCCAGCACAGGGAGAGGCAGAACTGAGAGATGGAGAGAGAAGGAGAGAAGGAGTGCTGATGATCTTGTTCCGGCCCCTGGATCCAGCTGTACCTGAAGCCTGTAACCCTAAGACTTTTCAGTGACTCAAGCCAATAAATTCCTTTTGGGGCTTAAATCAGTTTGAGTCACTTTCAACAGAAAGACTCTTGACTTATATAGCTCATAACTTTCTTAGAGCAAAAAAGGGAGAAAGGAACTCAGAAGGGGAAAAAAAAAAAAGGAGAAAGATGGGTAGGGGAATGGGAGGGAGAATTAGTGTTTAATGAGTATAGAGTTTCAGTTTTGCAAGATGAAAAAGTTCTAGAGATCTATTGCCCAACAATGTAAACATACTTAACACCACTGAACTGACCTTAAAAATGGTTAAGATGGTAAATTTTTAAAAACCAGAGTATAAAAAAAAAAGAGGGAGAGGTGGGTGAGAGGAGGCAGTAGAAACATGGAAAGGGGAGGACAGGAGGCAGGGGAGGTGACGGGAGGAGAGGAGAGAACAAGGAGGAGAGTGACAGAAGGTGGCCCTGTGGCCTCCAGGAGCGAGGCCAGCTGCTCCTGTCACCTACTCTGCTATTTTTACACCTTGTGGCTCTCAAGGTAACTTCACACCTGGTCCTCCTGCCCTTCAAACGTTAATTTGTTTTCTAACATTTTAGAAATGCTTTCCTGCTTCTCTAAGTTCCTTGACTTTTAAATTGAGCCATCCCAGGAGGGGTAATGAGCCGAACAGCGGTCACCACTGCCGGGTGCGCCTTCTGCTTACGGGGGACTTTCACAGTTTGCATCGTACTGAGGCCTCTCGAAAACGTAGAGAGGTGGACGGGGAAGTCCTCAGCCCATTGTACAGACGGGCAGATCCGCCGCACCAGAGACGTGCTCACTGCCGGAGTTTGCACCCGGAGCCTCTGACTCCCGCCCTGCTCTCTGAGAAGACGGGGTGGGGCTGGCGGCTCTGGGAGATGATCTGCAGAGCTCGCTGGCTCCTCCAGGTTCATCCCGGGCTCCATCTGAAGGGACTGAAGGGACGTGCGAGGAGACAGGAGGCCCACAGGGACCTCTCCGCACGTGTGCCCTCCCGGGGAGCTTGGGACGAGGCCTGGGGCCTCCGCTTCCAAAGCAAAGCCATGTAAAGATGCAGCAGGCAGTTCAAACGCTGGGAATTGCTTCACACTCTTCCTTTCAAGTCTCCGAGCCGAGCAATTTGCTTTCCATGTGAGGGGAGTAAAGCTGCTCCGAGCTTAAGGAGCTGCTGACGAGAGTGACACCGGCCTCTTGCGGGCTTTGATCACGGCGCATTTCACTCCCACTTCCCAAACCTGAACAGCTGGTCCAGGCCCTTTCAAATCGAGCAGGCAATTAAATTTTCAGAAAAAGAAGTGGAAACTCCAGGGATAACGAGATGGGAGCCACTCAAAGGCGGCAGCTGGGCTTCTGAACAAACCAGGGAGGACCAGGGTGAGGTGGACGCCCTCTACCACGCGGAGCCACGGGCAGTGTGGGCTGGGGAGGCTGGGGATGGGAGCCCTGTGGCTGGACGCACCAAGCTTCTGCTGTCAGCTGAGAGCTGAGACCTGCCCTCCCGGGGGCTGCAGCGCGGCAGGGGCTCAAGAGAGGGGCTGACAACTGTGGGGTCTCACCCAGGTGCCCTGTCTCTGATGTGCCCCTAAAACCAAAGGAGCCTGCCCGTGGCTGCCCCCAGTCTGAGGGCCAGGACTTCATGGCTGAAAAGCGCCCCAACCGAGCCCCATCTCTCTCCCCAGGCTGCTCCTCCTCCAGGCTTCCTCATCTCAGGATATGGCTGCCACAGCCAGTCAACCAGTTGCCTGCCATCCATCACCTGCTCACACCAGGCCCACCACCCAATCCTGTAGATTCTACATTCACCATCTCTTACCTCCTCTCCCCTACACTGTCACCAACCTCATCAGTCCACCATGATGACTCGCCTGAACGAATGCACTACCTTCCACCCGGTCTCCTGGCCTCCATTCTTGCCCCTATAATCCACTCTCCAACAGAAGGGTCTTCTGGAAGCTGAATCCCCAGTTAGGATGAAGTGCGAACTGCACTCATGTCCTGCAGGCCCCTGCCCACCTTCCTCATGGCACCGTCTCTGCCCTCTAGGCTCCAGTCACACTGGCCTGCCTTCAGTGTCCCCAGTGCACCTGACCTGTTTCCACCTCAGGATCTTTGCACGTACTGCTCCCTTTGCCTGGACCGCTCATGCCCTGCTCTCCTCCTGCTAAATCCTTCTGATCATCCAGGTCACTGCTGCAGAATGTTCTTCCCTGACCCTCTGATCAGAAGCCGTTCCCCTGGCGCTCACATGGCCTTCTAGACGCGTCTCTCACAGCACAGAGCTGGGACGGAAACTGGGCAGCACCCTGTGTGATGATTTGTCTGACTCTTGTCTCCCCACCAGGCTGAGCCCCTGGGAGCAGAGAGCATTTGCCCCGTGGACAGTCATACTCTCCAAGCCTCATGCTGCACCCAGCACACAGCCAGCGCCAGTGGACAGCCTGAACAAGTGACACCGGGCCGGGCCGGGCGTGGCAGTGGCTGCGTTTCCTGGCACAAGCGCTACGTGTTGTGCGGTGTCAGAGCGGTTGCTGCCAGCAGTGCCTGACACCTGGACGGGCGGGCACCCGCCATGCCGCACAGCCAGAATTGTCCCCGTCCCCATTTTCCCAACGCAGAAGCCGCAGCTCGCGGCGGTGACAGGACTTGCCCGAGGTCACACAGCCGGCAAACGGCAGAGCCACAGTTCCCACCGGCTGCCTCTCCAGGGGCCGCATTTAGCGGCTCGGCTCGCCTGTGTCTCAAAGCGCCTCGCACCACAGCTGCCTTTCGTTTCCAGACCACGTCTCACCCTAGGACACGCTTCCACGAGGGACGCGACAAGACAACGTCCCTGCGCTGAGGGAGCCCGTCGTCTGGGTGGCACCCACCGTGGGCGGGCTGGGAACTCCTGAGTGCCGTGGGTGGGGACAGAGCCTTGATGGGAGAGAGGCCGTCTGAGCCCCACCTTGAGGCGGGTCCCCGTGAGCGGGCCCAGGGGGGGCGGCCGGGCTGAGGCCGGGCGGGTGGCTCGCGGGCTGCTGAGTCAGGCAGGGCCGGGGCGCGGGCGGCACAGGGAGCCCCGTTCTCAGTCCCGCGTCTGCTCTGATCTCAGGAGGGGCTGCCCCCCGCGGTGGGGAGCCTGCCTCGCCTCCCCCTCCCTGGCCACAGGGTCTGTCCCGCTAGGCCTCGGGGAAGGAGGGTAGATGAGCAGCAACGATGGCGGGATGTCTGAGTCCCTGAGTCCCCGCCCCTCCCCCAGCCCCTCTCAATCTCCAGCCCCTCATCTCTCCTCGGGACCCCCGTCCCATCCCATCTCTGTCTTTTCCCGTCGGGAAGACTAGGAAGGTCTGGCTGGTCGTTGAATTGATAACAGTGACAGGCATACATTCAAGAGTCACGCAAACATGCATACTGGGATAGTCACTGTAACACCGTTCATGATAGAGAAAAACTGTGAACAACCTAAATGCCCATCAATGGGGATTAATTAAATAAATTATGGACTACCCATCCATATATTCTATAATGATTATGATTGCTTATGCATTAGGTATGGTTGCAACCACGTACCCATGCATAATAAATCTGCTTTCCCTCTTTGCTTTGGCTTCTAGGAAACTCAAAACCAAATATAAGGCATACATGCTGTGAACTAACCTTCCATGGTTCCATCTTATTTTCCTACCATTATTTTCTGATTCCCTAGTTCATCTCTTTTCAACCTTGCTGCGTGGTGTAAACAGGCTGACGCAAATCCTTCCCTTTTAACTGTTAGAATAGCAATGATGGAAGCACCTTATCTTCAGTGCTGCCCCGGCTCAACACGGAGCCAAGAACTCTGCACGCAGTATTTCACCCAGTTCCCACGCCAGCCCATGAGGAAGACATTATCGTCACCACTTTACAGATGGGGTCACTGAGGCCGGAGACGTGACATACCTTTTGCAAGGTCAACTGCTCAGCGTGGCTGGATCAGGACTAAGGTCCAGTCTGGCCTGACCCCTGACCTGGAGTCCCCTCTGCCCTTGCGGGTGAGGGGCCGACAGGGCTGGGTGGGGTGACTTTGTAAAGTCTGAGAAGCAGAGCCTCCGTGAGCCTGTGTGGCCCCAGACTGCCCCGGAAGGTGCTGGAAGTACCCCAACCGCTGCCTATCGGGGCTGGCAGGGACCTCCGAGGGCACCCAGGCCCACCCCTCCCTGCCTCTAGGGGGAGACAGGCAATTATCAGGCTTCTTCTTGCATACCTTTTGTAAAAGGGAGCTCACCACCTACCAAGGCAGCTGCCCCACAATGGTTGGCTCAGAGTGTTGGAAATATTTTTCTTACCCCGAAATTTGCCTCACTGTAACCAGATATCATTAATAATAACAGTGAACAAGAGAAACCAGGCCACTGAGTCAGCCACTTGGCTATGATTATTTCATTTAATCCCTGAAAAAGTTCTCCAAGGGCAGCATCAGCATCCTCATTTTGCAGAAGTGGCAACTGAAGCTCAGAGAGGCTACGCAACTTGTCCAAGGACACACAGCTTCTAAGCAGTGGAGCCAAATTTAGACTTAAGTCTGCTTATACTTTAACTTCCACCTGTGGGGCCCAGTTCCACCCACGGGAGCCACAGCAAACAAGCCCCCACTTCTGACCAAGGTGGCCCTTCAGATATTTGGGGTGATCTCTTCTGTCTCCTGGACGTGGGAGATACGGTGAGGCAGGGGCAAAGGGGCAGGAGTGGGCAGAGAGGTGTGAGCAGCAGTTGTGGGAAATACACGAGGTGGTGTCCATGCACACAGGCCCCGCACGCAGCGTGCTTCCACGGGGCTGCCACACTGGCAACTCCCCCCGAACCCCAGGGAGAAGGAACTGTCAAGGGTGCAGGCAGACCCCCATTCTGGGTCCAGCCTCGGCTCTGAGGCTGGGAATCTCAAACCCGTCAGCTCGGGCCACGTGCATCTGTCCACTGGGAACAGACTCACGCTAACCCAACTCTCGGGGGCTGATCAGTCCTACCCACGGGTGGCAGTGACTTTCTGCGCTGCCCACCCCTGGGGTGCCGCCCTGTCCGTTATTTGCCTTCAACTCTTCTGTTAACACGTGATCAATTCCCTGCATTCAACTCCTCTATCTGTAGCGCCTGGAGTGGCATCTGTGCTCCCCACTGGCCTCCAGCACCTCCGTGTTTACACCTGGGCTGAGGCCACCTGAGCTACACAGGTCGGCCGGGGCCAGCAGCCCCTCCCCTCCCCGGGAGCATGCTCCTTGCCCACCTCCTTCTGCCTTCTGCTCAACCCTGGCTCCAGGCTGACTCTTCTTCTCCTAAAACCTTCTCTCCCCTCTCCCGTCCCCCGATTGTGGCCCGAAACACTTTCCATTTTGGAACTGCCTGGAGCTGTCTCTGATCTCTCGCCATGTACTGACTTTGCAGCCAGACCTCAGAGTTCTGGGAGGGCCTTGTTGCCCTTCTACGGGTCATTTGCACGTCCATTAACAGTGGTGAAGACACCTACCATTTCCCAGCTTCTACCTCACGCCAGGCCTGTGCCAGGGGCTCCAGAGACAAGACCTCATTCTGCCTCAAGGATAACTCTGTATCCCACAGTTCCCAGATGTGACAGATTTCCCAGTGTGCTCCCAAACTCATTCTCTTCTTACCCCGGGTGATTGCCATTTGCCTGGGCACGTGGTGGCTCTCATGGACTACACTTCCCAGCTTCCCCTGCAGCTGGGTGTGATCATGGGACCGAATTCTCACTGAGAGGAAATATTGTCCCTAGAAGTGTCATTCTAGACCCTGACTTAAACATTGGGTGTGTCCCCTCCACCTGGCCCCACCCGTGTGACCTGGAATGTGACATGCCTGAGCCCCACCTTCCACCATGCAGATGTGGGCGTCATCTTAAGGGGAGGCTGAGCAACAAGAGGGAAGGCCCCGGGGTCCGTGAGTGACCCTGTGGAGCACAGCATCAGGCTGGAGCAGCCAACAAGGAGAAGGCTCCTGGCTTGGTTAAGCTGCAGTCTGGGGCGGGGGACCCTTTGTTGCGGCAGCCTGGCCTTTGTTGCCCTAAGGAACACGCTAGACACAGAAGGTGAGGCTCAGGAAGGGGAGGAGACTGTGTCCAGGGCCACACCGACCCCTGTGATTTCTGCTCTTCCTCGTTTCTTGCATGGTTTAGTCACCAGGTCCTGACAACTCAGATTCTGGAAGCTTTCTGAAGCTGTTTGCTCCTCTGCCCCCACAGCTGTTTCTCCGGCTCGTCTCCTTGTTGACTGATGCTGCCACAGCCTCCTGACGGGCGGCCCCCACGCCCCGGATCACACTGCTGGGTGAATCACCTTTCTGAACTCAGAACTGACGGTGTGACGGCCAGGCTGGAACGAAACCCTGTGCCGGCTCCCTATGCCTGTGGCATTCATAATTGCACCCCCCAGCATGTTATTTTCCAGTCTCCAGCCCAGTGTGGTAGTACACTTGAATCAGACAGACCTGGGGGCAAATCGTGGCTTCATCTGTCCCTAGCTGGTGACCTGGGTAAGTTACCTCATCAAATGTAAGGCAGCGATTAAGAGAAGGGGCTCTGGCATCAGACTGCCTGGGTTCCAACCCTGCTGACTAGCGGGGTGATCTTGGGCAGGTGAATAAACCTCTCTGTGCTCATCTTCCACCTTCCCTCATTTCATCCATCCGCCCTTCCCCCTACCCACCCACTCTCCTGTCCTTCCACCCAGACACCTTCCCATCTGTCCAGCCACTCACTCATCTGTTTCTGCCCACCCGTCGTGTCTGTCCACCTCAGTCCATTTGTTCACCACCTGTCTGTCCGTGCACACACCCACCCATCCAGCCACCCATTTGTCCACCTGCGCTCTTATCCACCCACACGCCCACTCATCTGTCTGTCCACCCACCACATCCATCCATCCATTCGCCTCTCCATCTGTGCACCCGCCTGCCCATCCATCCATCCATTCACCCAATTACGTGTCCATCCAACGCCCATCATCTGTTTTCTGTCAACACCCGCTGTTCCCCCACTCGTCTAGTGGGAGAACCAAATGAAGTGAATGACGTCAGAGGCCTGGGAGAAGAGCCATTCTGAGTTCCGGCGATTAGGGGCAGCGCAGCAGCCCCAGCCCCATTTCTGTCCACTGTGCCAGCGGTCCTCGGCCCCATCTAAAGCAACAGCCCTTTTACTGTCTTGAAAGCAAATTCCCCAATAATATAAGCTGCCAATACACATCATTTAGAAAAGGGATACAATGCCCCAGCTGCAATATAGACGAGGAATGAAAGACAAGTCATCTACGACAACACTGCTCGCGTTTCCACGTTGCCGTGCCCGGGGACCATGACGCTGGGACAAAGAGTGAAGCAGCCTACTTGGATCCTACTTGGGATGAACTAGTTCGGATGGAAGAGAAGACAATATTCAACTGAGTCTTGTCAGCTCTTTTCACTACGTTTGACATTTTGAAGTGAGGGCTAAGTAAACTCATTCACAGCTATACACTGAGCCCCTGGACTGTGATGCCACCAACATAGACAGGGCCGTTGTACCAGCATCTCCAACAACACGGCTGCTGCTCCTGCATTTTAAAATGGGGACGGTTCTTGGCGAAGCTCTGAACAAGACGAAGGGCAGTTTTCCCTCGATTTACTTGTAGTTTTACTCCCGGAAATTCCAGGATATATAATGTGTCAGCCTGTGACACAAGGGCAGACTCTGGGCTTAGATACGAGAAAACAGGATTTTCCCTGACGTCAACATCCAATGTGACACTCGACACTGTGCCGCACTCAGCATAGGCCTGCGATGTGCCTTGTGGGGCCTATAACACCCCTGGTCCTGGCCCACAAATGCCAGCAGCCTCCAGCCATTGTGACAACCCAGAAAGCTCCCCACTCCCCCAGGGACAGCCAGGCTGGGCCCCTCCTTCCAGAGCTGACTCTCCTGGGGCCATCTCTCCTCCCGGCCAGAGTCTGACAGGGGCCAGGGGCCCGAGGCATATTCTGCAACCTACAGGGCTTCATCTCAGCCATGGCTCATCAGAGCCCATTGCAGGACAAAACGCCCTTCTGGAATTCAGGGGCCACGTGTGGCAGCAAAAGTGGATTGGCAGCCAGAAGTCCTGAAATCAAAGTCTCAGCTGGGTGACCTCAGGGAAGTCTATGGGCCTCTCTGAGCCTCAGTTTCTGGAATCACCAAATTGGAATAATAACATTTCCTGTGTTAGGAGGAGGTCAAATGAAACGTGCACGTTCTCACCCTAATCTTGTTCATGCTGACAGAGGCACAGAACGGGGGTGAGCGCCCAGGAACCCGCCAGCCTCGCTTTGTGATCGATAACCCCACTTATCAGCTCTGTGGCCTCGGGCAAGATGCATGACTTTCATGAGTCTCAGTTTCCTCATTCATAAAATGGAGGTGACGACCGGGGCTGCTTCACAAGACAGGGCGAGAATCTCAGGAGAAAACTCACGCAGAGCGCTTCGCAGAGGAGCTCCCCATAAACGTTAGCTGTAGTGTGGTTACTGCTTCTAGTCCTTGTTGTTACGAGCATGAGGAATGTGTGCTGGGCTTGGAGAATGGGGCGTGATGATGGAAAACAACGCCTAGACTGGGGAGGCCCCAGCCGGTGCTCAGGGAACGAGTGAACGGTCACTGGGTTCATGGAGAGGATCCAGGAGGAGGGGCAGCGAGGAGGGGGGGAACCGTGTGCAGGAGGCAGCACTGGTGGTCTTCTGGGAAGGGCTCAGATACTATCTCCTGTCTGGCCGACTTCAAAAATCACCCCTGCTCCCCAGGGGAGAGGAAGGCAAAATGAAGAGGCCCTTCATCGCTGGGCCAGGCTCTGTCCCTCAGCGGAGTCCAGGAGACCCAAGGAGGGTGGGCCCGGTCCTTTCCAGGGGGCCCAGCTCAGGCCATGCCCCCGATGGCCCAGGCCCGGTCAGCACCAGGTGTAGGACAGAATGAAAGGCAGCCTTCTCGCCTCTGCCATCCCACAAAGGGGAGACTGGGGGGCGTGTGGGGGGTCCTGGACCATGGCACTGGAGCTAAGCCAGCCTGCTCCCACCTTTCTGCCGCCCACACACCAAAGGCTCGTGTGTCCAGGAGGAGATGCTCAAAGCAGCCTGGGCGTTTAGGCTCCTGGCAGGATGAGGGGTTCGGAGAGGCCCACGGCACGAAAATCCACACCTGACGTTCAAAGAAAGAAAAACTTCCAGAACACCAGCCTCAGAGAGAGCCTACATTTCCCAAGATTTAGGAGATACAGGCCAGGTGGCTGGGGCTCAGGGGAGGCTGGCCCCCCACACCACAATTCTGCCTGGTGAACCATCAGTTTACCACCAGCTATTTTTGGCTCCCGCTGCTGCAGAAATGTCCTTTCGGAAGAGGGGCCTTGGGGAACCGTGGCCTCCTGTGCGGCCTGAGAAGCATGCGTGACCTCCCCGATAAGATCAGGCAACATCCCTTAACAGCGGCTCAGATGGCTCTCGGACGCGTTCCCGGCCTCCACCGAGCTCCGGCCCTGAACGATCTCTTTCCATTTGCGTGCTTCCCGCTGTTTAGAATGCCACCGTGAAGCCCAGATTTTCCATTTTCCCTGCCTCGTTTCTGTTAGAACAACAGACAGGCGAACTAAAAACCTACCAACTGACCAGTGTCAGGGAAAAAAAAGGAAAGGACAGAGATTTGCCATCAACAGGAAAAAACAATCAGGCCAAATATAACCACAGCGGCCGCTATTTACAGAGCCATTCCCGTCTCGACTGAGCCTCCGGTCAACTCCATGACGTGGCCCTGCTGTCCTCTTTTTCCAGATGAGGAAACTCAGGCTCAGAGAGGTGACACGAGCGACCCGGGCTCATGCTCCAGGGAGCACTAGAGCCAGACGTCAGAGTCCACCCTCCACCGAGAGAAACAGTGACAAAGGTGACAATCGTAAAGCCACAGCCGCTCTTTACCGAGCACCTGCTCTGTGCAAGGTGCTGCCCAGGTTACACAGGTGACACATGTGAAGTGGCTCCACGCCTCACTCACGTCCTCCAGGGACGGACTCAGCCTATTTTGCTGCGGGGGGACGGGAGCCTGGAGACGTGAAGTGACTTGCCCCGGGTCCCACGTGGGGGGGGGGGGGGGGGGGGGGGGAGAGGGGGTGGCCTTTTTCCTTTTTCCGGCGGTGGGGGGGGGGGGGGGGGGGGGGTGGGAACAGAGTCTGACTTCTTTCCTTTTCCAGATGCTTTCAGAGGGGACCCCAGCAAACAGTTTTTCTTATTTGAGTAGTTATGGGTTATTTTTATGAACCATGAAAAAATGTGTAACCAGAATGTAACCCCTGACCTCCTGGATATTATTCCTTGTGACAAAGCCAAGGATGATGTTTAAATGATGAAAATGAGTGAGTTCAAGGAAACATATTAAGCTGAGCTGTTCAGAGCCTTGTGGAGTGTGTGAGCTGGAAGGGGTTCAGGCCCAGTCCTGCGGGGGCACAGTGGAGGAGGCGAGGCCGAGAAGTGAGGGTCCTGCCGAGGGTCGGCAGCTCCAGACTAGTGGGGTTGACAGCACAGAGCGCCCCCGATATTCCCTGGGGCTGCCTCTGCCTACTGACCTTATTTTACAAACCTGGTTGGTCAGAGGACTTTGGAGAATTTCCAGGTATGGAAAGAGAGGAAATGAAATTGGGAAGCTAAACCAGTGTCTTCCTGCGGGCCTTTGTAAGGCTTATCTGCACCACAGGAAGAAGGTTTAAAACCTAGCCTGGCCCACCACCTTCTTCCTGGGATACTTGTCACTTACTTTGGCCACCTGGTGTCTGAACCGCTTCCTGTATTTGGGGAGCTGCCCACCTTGTGACTCAGAGCGCACCTTCCCATCAGGAATCTGAAAATGCCTGTGCCTGGCTGCCCTCCCTCCCAGGCCCAGGCTCGTGACGGGGGCTCCCCCAGCCAGAAGCAGCCACCCCAGCCTTGGCATTGGGAGGGCAGAGGGAGTGACCTTGGGAGTGGGGGGGGTCTTCCCCAGGCTGATTCTGCCGCAGAGCCTGGGGCCTCGATTCTGGCCAAGCAGCCCCTGAGCCTGGCTCCCCGTCCTTGCTGAGAGTTCCTGCAAGGCCCCGTGTGCTTTTCATGAATTCCTCTGCTGCTAAAATCAGCCAGGGTCAATCTCTGCTGTTTGCCGTCTAAAATCCAGGCAGATCCAGCGCTTTGTGGGCGACCTGCCCAGGGGCATTTACAATTAAAATAAGAGGCCTCGTAGAGAGAGGTCAATGCTAACTTCTACCAAGAGCTCCATTATAGGGGAAAGAACAGAAGCCCCGGGACCAACGGGACCAAAGTTCCAGCGCCACCTCCACGCGGGCTGTGCCACGCTGGGAAAGTTGCTTGATTAGTTTTCCATTGCTGCCATGACAAATTACCACAAATTGAGTGGATTAAAACAACACAGATTTGTCCCCTTCCCGTAAACTTAAGGTGTCGGCAGGGCTGTGCTCTTCTCTGGGAAGAATATGTTTCTTTGTCTCCTCCAGCTTCTAGAGATGGTCTGCTGGCCTTGGGCAATGCCCCCTCCCTCCATCTTCAAAGCTGGCAGACACTGCATCTCTCTGACTCTCCTTCCATCCTCACAGCGCTCTCTGACCACAGCTGCAAAAGGTTCTCTACTTTTTTTTTTTGAGGAAGATTAGCCCTGAGTTAACTACTGCCAATCCTCCTCTTTTTGCTGAGGAAGACTGGCCCTGAGCTAACATCCATGCCCATCTTCCTCTACTTTATATGTGGGACGCCTGCCACAGCATGGCTTGCCAAGCGGTGCCATGTCCACACCCGGCATCTGAACCTGCAAACCCCGGGCAGATGAAGTGGAACACGTGAACTTAACCACTGTGCCACCCGGCCGGTCCCAAAGGTTCTCTACTTTTAAGGACTCATCTGATTAGACTGGGCCCCCATGGACAGTCTAGGATACTCTCCTTGCCTCAAATTCCTTGACCTTAATCACATCCACAAAGTCCCTTTTGCCACATAAGGTCACATATTCACAGGTTCTGGGGACTAGGATGTGGATTTGGGGGCCATTCCTCTGTCTACAACAGGTTGCCCTGTGGCCCACTACGATGCAGGTCTGTTTCACAAACAGAACACATTCACTCCGTCCCAAGATCCCCCAAATTCTCGTCCTGTTACAGCATCAACTTGAAATTCAAAACCTGTTCTGAATCTCAGCAGCTCAAAAGTCCCAAATATCATCAGCTAAGTCATGTAAATTGGGGTGGGGCTCTGGGTATGATCCATCCTGGGGCACAGTTCCTCTAAGGGAACAAGGTAAGTGTTCCTTAGAAACGATGAGGGGGCACACAGGAAAACGGTTATAGACATTCCTGTGCAAAACAGGAAAGAATGGGAGGAAGGAGAGAGTCACTGGTCCTGAGCAATTTTGAAATCCAGCCAGGCAAGCTCCATCAGGTCTCAGGGTCTGGGGACAACCCTCTGTGGCTGAGGCCTTTGCCACTCCACCCTCTGAGCCATCCTTCTCTCCTTGCGAAAGGTGGCATGTGTTTGCAGATGAGCGATTCCACCAGCCTGTGTCCTGGCAGCAGAGTGTTTGGGGTCTGACGGCCTACTTTCATTTCATATTCTCTTTCTGTCCCAGCTGGGAGAGTTTCTGCTGGTCTAACATTCTCAAGAACCCTGTGGGCCTCCTGTGTGAGTCATGGGAATTCACCGCATTAGACAAGAGGCTCATCCACACACCTTTCCTAGATAATTCCTTCTTTCTTTTTGGCTTTTGCTGAGCAGGCTGAGGAAACACGCCCTGAAGCCTCTGAGATATTCTTGGGTTTGATTGAGGGGATCCGTGACTCACACTCTTCATCTCTTCAAAGAGCCTTTTTTGTGACTACTGGAATACTTTGAACTTTTGATCTTTCTAAGGTGTTAGCAGAAAGTTGTACAGCCGCACACTCAGCTTTTTCTTTAGAGCACGATGTCCTGACAACGAACCTCTTAATGTTAGCATCTTTCCCCAGTGAGGTAGGCAGAGAACTCCCCGACCATTTTTGCTTAACAGCTCTTCCCGCAAATCTGCCTCTTTCTGCTCCCATTTCCCTATAAGCAGCAGGAAGATACCGCAGGTCCTACCTTCAACGCTTGGTTTGGAAATTTCAGCTAAATATCAAGTTCTGCTTCCACATAGCTGCAGGACGCAATCCTGCTACGACTTATGCCCCCATACAACTAGGTCGCCTTTCTTCCGGTTCCCAATAACACCATCCTCCCCTCCTGAGCTCTCACCAGCAGTGCCTTTAACGTCCCTCTTTCTACTAACAGCTGGTTCATGATGCTCCTCATTTCCTTCTGAGTCATCACTGACCAAGCTGTTAATAACCACATCTAGGACTTTTCTATCATACTTCTCAAAACTCTCCCAGCCTCTGCCCACTGCCCAGTTCCAACGCCACTCCACATTTTTAGGTATTTGTTAAAGCAACTACTCTGGGCACCAAAATCTGCATTTTTTTTCCTGTTGCTATCATAATACATTACCACAAATTTAGAGGCTTCAGACCACACAAATGCATTCTCTCACAATTTTGTGGGTTGGAATTCCAGCATGGGTCTCCCTGGGCTAACGACGAGGTGCTGGCAGGACCGCCTCCTTCTCCGGGGGCTCCAGGGGAAACCGTTTTCTTGCCTTTTCCAGCTTCTAGAAGCAGCCAGCACTCCTTGGCTCAGGCCCCTGCCTCCATCTTCAAAGCCAGCAACTGTCACATCTCTCTGGTTCTCTTTCCACCCTCACAGTGCTCTCTGGCCACAGCCAGGAGAGATTCTCTACTTTTAAGGACTCATCTGATTAGACTGGGCCCACCCAGACCATCCAGGATACTCTCCTCACCTCAAGTTCCTTAACCTTAATCGCATCTGCAAAGTCCCTTTCGCCACATAAGGTAACACATTCACAGGTTCCAAAGATCAGAGTGCTGACACCTTTGGGGGCCATTACTCTGCATGCCGCATCCCCAGCTCTAAGCCTCCATTTTCTCATCTACAAAATGGGGATAAGAACATTGCTCCCAGGACCGTCATGAGGACTGAATGAGAGAGCTTGTCATAAACGCAGAATTTCAGGCCACACCCCAGATGCACTGACCCAGACTGTGCATTTTTAACAAAATCCCCAGGAGACTGAGATGCATAGCAGAGGTTGAGACACACTGGTGTCAGGAATTGAGTGTTGGACTGAGAAGTTTATGCCCTGGACCCTAACCCGGCTCTGGCACTGGTCCCCTCTAACATAAGAGACGGGGTCAGAAGTCCTCCGAGAGATTCCCCCAGAGCATCGCACCAGGCAGGTTCCAAGGCTAATTACGAGCCGAGATCTGACATTTGATGGTTCAAGTGCTGAGGGTGGAACCAGTGAGGGGGACGGGCTCCGTGGGGGAGCTTCCTGGCACCTCTCAAGTCACGTCACTCAGGTGGCCGCCCACTCTGTGTAGCCCTGAGGTCAGCTTGGTCCACTGTCTGTGCTTTTCACCGTCTGCCAGCAGGCTGGGCTGGAGCTGAAAGGTGTGCTAGGTGCTGTGCCGGAAACAATGAAACAGTTGTCCACCTTCCC
Organism: Equus quagga; assembly: GCF_021613505.1. NCBI lineage: Eukaryota > Metazoa > Chordata > Mammalia > Perissodactyla > Equidae > Equus > Equus quagga. The sequence goes on along the minus strand of NC_060267.1, from coordinate 105,275,680 downwards.
AACTCATTCTCCCCCATCATTAAGGTGACGTTAAGAAGGTAGATTCCTCACTTCTCTGGCCCAGATTATGTGAACACGAAGCCAGCTTCTTGGTGGAGAGAGTTACTGGGAAGCCCCTGGCGTGTTGAGCAACGAGCTGGCACAGGTCAGCCCCGGGGGAGCCCAGCCCAGCGCTTTGCCGGCTGAGGGCCAAGGGCTTCCCGCCCCCCCAAGGGCAGAATGCTTTCCCCACGTTCTCTCAGCCCCCCAACATCCTGCCATCTCGACCCCGGTCTGAAAGGCCCCTCCCTCCACTACACCCAGAGAGGCCCACTTTGCCCACCTGAGCCCACCCTGCTACCTGGTCCTTAAAGCAGACAAATTCTCCCTATTATTACTGAAGCACATGTGAAAAGCTGGGTTTAAATATGAAATTCTGAGTCAGTGAGCTGGCCTGCTCCATCCTGTTCATTTCTCCTAGGCCCCAGATGAAAAGAGAAAAATCTCTCCACATTTCGGTTGCTCCAAGAGCAGGTTGAGAAGGAGGGGGTGTCTGGAAGTTCCTCGTGCTGGGGTCACCCCAAAGGAAGAGGAGGAGAATATCCTCAAGACTGACTTAGTGCCCACAGGGTCAATGCCATCCCCTAGCGCTCTCCAGCTCTGCTGAGACGGCAGAAGCTGGGGAAGGCCCTTGTCCAGGGCTGGGAGGACTGCCCAGTGGCACCAGGGACAGAACAGGGCAGGAGACCTGTGGCCTTGTGCCCCATGGGCTGTGAGAGGCAGCTAGGCTGCATCGGCCAGGGGAAGCCAGCCCTCTGCCTGGAGTCTCTAGCAGCAGACAGCCTGGAGGAGGGGGCCCTGACCTGGGTGCAGAAGCCTGGGTGGTTTCCACAAAGAAGTCCATGTGAGAAAGGCACAGTCGTGGGCGTGTGGCCAACAGTCTGGCAAGACCCAGAGGCCAGAAGGCCCTGGAGCACTGAGAGCCAAGCTAGGAGCTTTGGATGGAGTTGTGAACTGTTGTGGCAGGTGTCCCAATTTAAGTGCACGTGGATGAAGCCTTTCCTGAAGGAAGTGAGCATGGTGGGCTCCTCGTCCGCGCCCAGGAGCGTCCCGCATGACTCCCCACGGCAGCCGGCTCATGCTTCAAATGCTCCTTCGAGGTCAGACTTAGTCATCTCTGAAGTGGAGCTGAGGAAGACGGTCTGATCGGCCCTCACTCCTGAGCTTGCTATGGACCCAAGCCTGGCTAAGTGACGTGGCAGTTACTCCCACCCAAGGAGGGCATCCGTTCCCTGCCCCGGCTTTGCTTGTGGCCACGTGACTTGCTCTGGCCAACAGAACAAGGTGTGCCAGCTGGACTCCAGACCTTAAGAGGTATTGTGGGTTTCCGTCTGCCCCCTTGTGCCTCTGCCTTTACCACGAGGAGAACACTCCCCACAGTGAGCTTGCTGGCTCCAGGCAGAGGCTCAGAGACGACGGAGCCCGCCTGGACCTGCTGCCCGGGCCCCTGAAGACCCCTACCTAACACAGTGCTTATGACGGCCCCTGACTGAGGGACTGTGGTTGTTACACAGCATTACCACGGCCATGGCTGACGGCTACACGGGAATAATCACAGACCCTACCTCACAGAGTTTTAGTGAGGAGTCAATGAAAATAATCCACACAACACTCTTAGACGAGAGTCCCAGTTTGGGAGGATGAAGAACTTTTGGAGATGGAAGGTGCTGATGGTTATGCAACAACATGAGTGCACTGATGCCACTGACCCGCACACTTCAGCACGGTTAAAATGGTAAATTTGATGTCATGTATGTTCTACTACAAAAAACAGCAGGGAGCGCTCGCTAAGTGCGAGCAATTATTAGACGGGAGGAGGCGGGGGTGACACTCCACACTCCAGCCCCACTACCAGGGGCGATCAGTGAAGTCCCCAGGTGAATGGCTCTGGGGTGACCGCCTGGCCCCTCTGCTCATCTCCTAAAGGGAGGGGCATCAGCTCACTCGTCCTAACGGCTGGAGCGGTAACACGATGAGGAGAAGGTCAGGGCTGGAAGAGTGTTTAGCAGTGTCTGACTCCAGTCCCCTCACTGGGAGAAACTGAGGCTCAGAGAGGCAACCCAAGATCACTCAGTAACCTGGTGGCAGATCTGAAATTGGAGCTGGGTCTCTTGACTCGTAGTCCAGTGCTCTTTCTACTCTGCCAAAGACAAGGACACACAGGGCTTCATCTGACCAGTGACATTAGGATCTCCGGATCCTGCAGACGGGGTCTGGGGGCTCCTGGTGCATCTCAAACCACGTGAGCAAGACGTCCACCAACGCACGCAGCAATTCCTGCCTGCAGGTTCCTCTGACACAGTGATAAAGAGAGAAAATTTTTTTTTTCCCCCCCTCCTCCTTTTTTTAATTAAGCCAAATACATTTCTGCATAGGATCTTTACTCCAGTTTTGGACAGGGTTAATTAAAAGAAAAAAAAGACATATTAAAAGGCCAATTTGATTACTGCTACACATTAGTAATGCAATGAATAATTGATTGAATGTCTATGTTATTTCTTCCTGAAGCAGTGATTTTGCTCCTGAATACCGCAGAGCTGTTGCTATTTTGAAATTAGTAATAATTTCACGGCACTGAGATGGCAGAGCGCACCACATGAGCATCCTCCTGGGTTCAAACCCGCCTCTCCTCCCCGTTCGCTGCCTTCACCCTGACTTCTCATTTCTTCCCTGAATCCCTGTCTACCACCTGCTCCTGAGACCGGCAGGTCTCAAGCTTTGGTCTATACCGGACTCCCAGGGGAGCTTGCTGAAATGCAGATTCCTGACCCCTCCAGCCCTGGCAGGCCTGAAATCTGTAGTTAACAAGCATCTCAGAGGCTGGGTTGGGGGCTTCCCTTTGAAAAGAACTGACAGAGATAGAGCTGCCCTATGAGGCACCAGCTTCCAAACTCGGACAGCGACGGCTCCCCTCACTGGGGTTCCATCTCTGCTTCTTTGCGGCGATCTCCTTCCAGCCCCCTCACGTAGAATGAGCCCATTATTGGCCTCCCACAATCTGCTTTCCTCGTGAGCTCCCAGCTCTGCAAATACGGGCTCTGCCCAGCCCTACTTGCTCAAACCCAGGAGCCTCTGCTACCCTCTCCCCAGCCCTTCCCCAAACATCCATTCAGCAGCCAGATCTTGTCCGTGTCCCCCCATTACACATCCTATTGAAAGACGCATTTGTGCGACTTTAAAACACTCATTTCCAAGAGTTCTCCCAATGGTCCCTTATTGCCTGTCTGTCTCACTGACGCAGTACCTTCTCTCTCTGACATGCTGATTATAGCATTTGTAGGAAGTTATCTTCTGCTCCCTGCAGCATCTCTATTTTCTCCCAGTTTCTTTTTCCTGTTTTGGTCCCCACTTCCTTCAGGTGCCTGCTGAGCCCGGATGTCTATTTCTGCTTAGGGGAGAGGCACGAACCAGCTGACTGGGAGCTCTGTGGGGTGGGCTGACCTGTGAAGGGTGGACTTCACTGAAGGTGGCTGAGGTGGGCCGTGCCCGGGGAGGCCCCAACATGGCGGTGTCCGTGGGTGTTTCTTTGGGGGCTGGTGAGTGTCCCTGGAGCAGAACTATCCAGTCCTCTGCCTGGGGGATCTGCCTGGTGGGCATTCCCAGAGCAAACGAGGCAAGGGGCCTTCCTTCATCGACCTTTCCTTCTAGTGACTTCCAGCCCATCCGCTCCTTCTAACGTGGCCTCTCACGCCACCCCATCCTCAGCTGTGCCTTCAGCACACATCTGCTCAGTGCATCAGACCAGCCCCTGCTTCCAGAGACTGCCGGCTTCTAGCCACCTTGGCCCTGGCTCTTCCTCCCCTCCAGGCCCTGGAGGATACCCCCTAAAGGCCCAGCTTGCACGCCCCATCTGTGGGCAGCCTTCCACTGCCCGGAGCAGCATGGCCGTCCCTCCTCTGAGTCTCAGGCACTCAGCGAGGTGGCCGAGGGTGGGGGCTCTGGAGGCTAGATGCCCAAATTCAGGATCTCCTGGGGCCTGGCAAGCAGTGGCCCCTCTGACCCTAGTCTCTGCCCTGTGAAAGGGACGTGAGGGGAGCATGACCTCACTGAGAGGACGGACGGAGGGAGCGCGTGGAAAGCTCTGCAAGGCCTGGCACAGGGCGCATGCTCGGTCACCGCCAGCAAGAGGAGCTGGCGGTTTCTGCATTCCTGGCCTGGAGTCCAGCACGTTCCCCATTCAGACGGGGCCCCAAGTGGAAAAGGAGGTCTCCTGGTGGGGGAGGGTGCTGGACACGGCCCGGGCGGGGACAGGGTCAACGGGTCCTGCTGCTTCTGTCTCTCTGGATGAGGAGGAGGCAGAGCAGAGTCACGGAGAGCATGGGGGCCTCAGAAGCACCAAGCAGGAGCCAGATCCCCTTCTTCCCTGTCAATGGAACGTTTTCTTGATTAGGGCATGAACACAGCCCGCCACACATACATACACCAAACAAGGTGAAGGCTCCTGGCTCCTCATCCCACTCTCTTTCCTGTTTCCTTATCAATTGAGAACTTTAAGGAAAATAATTGAACACACTTTGTTTTAACTCATTGTTATAAACTCCACCAAATGTCAGAGCTGGAAGCCCCTTTTAGGATCACCCAGCAGGCAGGGAAACTGAGGCCTGGAGAGGCAACAGGCTCGTCCAAGGTCACACAGCGAGGGGTACAGAGGTGGGAGGACAGCCGGGGTTCCCCAATCCAAGGCCGCTGCCCACGCTGGCTTCCTCTCATCCCTGCTGCCCCTACACTGGTCATCTTCAGGGGCAGACGCTGCACGGGGATTCTGTCATCCTTGGACCCTTCAGGCTTTCATAACCGAGCCCCTTGCAGCCCTCGGCGTCCTCGGCAGACGGGGCCGGGGCAGGAGAAGGGGAGGTCCTGCAGAGTTTATCCCCAAATAGAGGTGGGAGGGCATGCGGACTTCCTTTCCTTCTGAAAGTTTTAAAGGAGTTTTTGTTTTCTCGTTTGCCTTCTTTTAAAAGTGCCATATTAAGAAAAATGACATAATAATTAATCAGGAGTCTTAGCTAAGAGAGAGCAGGTTATTTTCTTAGTTTTTTTTCCTGTCTGATCCTCAGTTTCCCTCAGCTGTAAAATGGGCATATTAATTCTCACAGACTTGTGAGACAAGCGCGAAGGTATCTGGCCCAATACTAGGTACACCATCGGTGATCAATAAATGTTCACCCCTCTCTTCCTCACCCGGGTGTCTAGACTCCTCAGGTGCGCCCTGGGTTCTCCCACTGGGGGCTGGAAGCAGCCCCAGCAAGTAGATGTGAGGCCATAATCCAGCTCATCACAGTGTTATTTAGAACAAAATGTACAAGCTCTCTCATTGTCCAGCAACACAGAAATGGTTCAGTAAATCACGGTATGTGACGAGACGTTCTAGGGCGCGGCCATTTACAACCGTAACTAGAAGGTGTAGAGGCACGCAGCATTCACTTTGACTGGGTGATTCCTAGGAGCCCGACGTCATGCCCCTCACCTGCCCGTGGGGCCGGCGGCCTTGTCCTCCCATCTCACAGACGAGAACACTGAGCCATGAGTCAAAGCGAAATATGCACCGTACAAAATCGACCGTCCTTCATAATTACATCTGTACAACGACAGAATGCAAAAGAGAAAAAGGCCAGCGGGAAATAGAAAACGTGACAGTGGTCCTATTTTTCTTTCTATTTAGAAAACGTTCTATAATGTTAATTTATTACTTTTTGAATCTTTTAGAAAAATAATTTGAAATGTAGGCAGTGGGGGATCATTGAAAATAATCAGACAGAGCCAATCCAGACCCCGGCTCTGGCTCTCGCCAACTGTGACATTAAATGAGTCACTCCGTGGGTCGGAGCCTCAGTTTCCTGTTTGGGAAACGAGGGCAATGTTTTGGGTGATTATTGTTTCCTTATTGTTCCTTATCTCTAATTTCTAACTGTCCTTTAGGTTTCATTATACCTATTTACTTGCATAACATGGAGAAAAGATATTTAAAAATAATATCTACTTTGCACAATGTTTTTAAGATTAAATTAGGTCACAGGTGTAAGGAACCTGGCAAAGCTCACAACACTCATTTAAAAAGAGTAAGCAGGTCTCATCAGGGTCGGGGGGTGTGGACCAAGCAGGGGTGGGGATATGAGGGCGGGGGACTCTGCTCATCTGCCCCTTGCAGGTGCACAGGCCCTGCAGGGCTGGGACACCCCCAGGCCTGTGGTGTCCACAAGGCCCCTGACCACACAATGGCGTTGCTGAATCCTTGGTGAAGCCACCCGCTCCGGACAGCTCAGGGCCTGGGGTCACAGGACAGCCTGCCCTCCCTGGGGAGTAGCTGAGGGGGAGGACTGGAGTCAGGCCAGGTTCCCCAACCCCCCAACTCAGGCTCTATCACCAGAAAAGCGGTATGAATGGCAATCCAGGGTGAGGGCGTACCTGGGGGAGGCGGGAGGGGGCTGAGCCTGCAGGCCCTGGTATTACTTACGCCCATTTTACAGATGAGGATACTGAGGCTAATGGGGCTCCAATGAGACAAGGACCACAAGAGGTCATTGGGGAAAGCACCGAGTGTGGTGCCAGTGCCAAATGGCACTAGATTTACAGTTGGCAGGAGCTAGAACCACTACACACACACACACGCACTCCCACCCCCACACTTAGGTGGTAAGTGTAGCCCAGAGCTGAAGACGCGTGTATATATGCATATGTAAAGGTCAGAGACAGGAGAGAGCACATCTGTGGCTATGGGGGACGTGGGGCGGGGGGCGTTGGGCGTGATAGCAGCAGAAACTGAGAGAAGGAAGGAAGGCACATCCAGCTGGAGGGAGGAGGGGCTGGAGGAGCAGACCGGCGACGCCAGGCTCAGGGAATGTTCTGGGGAGTGCATGTCTCTCAGCTCAGGACGTGGGGGTCTGTGGAGGGTGTGCGGAGGTGGGAAAGCTGTGTCGGGTTTGTGTCTGTGCTGAGGGGTCTGCATAGAGCCCCAGAGGCAGCGGGAGGGCCGGTGAGGCATCCCGGGGTCCTGCTCTTAGCACTGCACTTGAGGGGGGCTGAGCTGGGATGCTCCTGCTTTCTCCAGGGGGGCTCTGGCTCCTGGCAGGCCCACATGGAGGAGCTTTGCCCAAATTGAGAGCCTTCTGGGATAACCTGGAGGAGGGCTGATTATTTGAAGGAGAATCTGACTTCTGGAAACAGTTCCAAGCCTGGGCCCTGTAGACACCACGTGTTTGGTTCCCAAACAAGGGAGGAAAGTTAAAAATCATCCTTCATTCACAAGGCACACACCACCGCGTAGCAAGCCCTCGGCACGGACGGCCTGATTTTCCCTGCACGCTGGCTCTGCACCCCGAGGGCTGCTCACATGCCCATTTCTCGGGTGAGGAAGCTGAGGCCTGGCCCAGGCCCCACAGTGGGATGCTGGCGGAGCCCAGTCTCGAACCCGGGGCTCCGGGCTGTGGCCGCCTCCAGGGCACTCGAGACTGCGCTGACTTCTTTCGGCCCACAGACCTGGGACCAGAGGAACGGAAGTCTCGCCGTGGCTTGCAAACGTCCTCCTTGTGGGTGCGAGCTCCTGGCCGACCTCATCTCACTCCCCAGGCTGAGTCCAGCCGGAAGGGTGATTTCAGAGTCCATCTGAGGAGCTGGCCTGTGGGGGTGAGCCTGGTGCAGCCTGAGAGGCCACTCCCGTCAATAGTGAATGTGTCCATTTCATTGTGCGTTTGGCAAAAGACATGCCCGGCACTTCAAACCAGAGGTTCACTTGTGTTACCGGCTGGGATAAATCTATGTTAAAAAAATGTGATTTAAAGAAACACAGGGACTGGGGGGAGGGGTACCTAGGCTCTCACTACCCAAGTGAGGTCCTCAACCAGCAGCATTAATGTCACCGGGGAGCTTGACAGAAATCCAGGATGTCAGACCCCACCCCAGCCCCACTGAGAAGAATGCAAAGGCACCAAGATGCTGAGGAGAAGCACATGCACGTTAGAACCCGAGAGGCACCGGGCTGGGTGGCCCACAGATGTGGCAAAGCCACCAAGTTGCCACAGGAAATACCAAGAGAGTCCTCCCCGACTTCTTAGCCAGTCTCTCTGTTTTATGCACAGTGACAGGGGCTCCGAGACGGAAGGTGACTTTCCTGATGTCACCCAGCAAGACAGCAGCAGAGCCGGTCTACGATCTCGGGCTTTTGTTGTCCCGGGCCCCAGCCTGAATTCCCCAGGCACACCCAGGGAGACACAGGGCTCTAGAAACTCGAGGCTGGGCCAGCGCTGACGAGGAGCCTCCGGCAGCCCTGGTGTCCTCATTAATCTCCCAACCTCAGAACGGGTTGTTTTCCAGAAAGGAACAATCGGTGCCTCTGGGGACCGCAGAGCCCCGGGGTGGGGACTCCGGGAGAGCCCTGGGCTGCGGAATGCAGACTGTGTCCTGCCAGCTCGCAAAAGAACAGTCTTTCCTGGCAAGCCCGCGGGGACACGTTCCTGGCAGCGTGGCTGGGAAGAGCAGGGTTACCGGGGAGCCCGGGCTCTCCCTGGATGCTGGAGGGGACCCAAGGCGCTGTGCCACAGGAGGAGGAGCACCGGCCGGTCGCTGCCACTGGGGAGAGCCCTGGGTTTCAGCCACCCACTTCACGTTCAGAAACGTTTACGAGTACCTTCCACTCTGATTCTGTCCTGAGCTCCGTGCCTTGAACTCTGGCCACGACACAGCCCCAGAATCTCCCAGAGCCGGAGTCTCTGCTCTGACATCAGTAGCTGTGTGGTCTGGGGCAAAGGGCTCAGCATGTCTGAGCCTCAGTTTCTGCTTCCACGAAATGGGTATCTTTGCACACTCACCAGAGTTACTAAAAGGAGAATGACTGACTGTACCAAGTGTCGAGAAGGCTGTGGAGCGACAGGAACTCACACTGCTGGTGGGAGCATGAAACGGAACGGCCATTTTGGAAAAACTCCTGACAGTTTCTAGGAAAGCTAAACTTACACCTATCGTATGTCCCAACAGCCCCACTTGAGTAAGAGAAATGAAAATACACGTCCACACCAAGACTTGACAGGAACATTCATAAAGACTCAATTCATAATAGCCTAAAACCGGAAACACCCCAAATGCCCACCCACAGGAGAACAGAGGAACAACTTGTGATGGAGTCATAGGATGGAATACTACACAGCACTGAAAAAGAATGGACGGCAGATGCCTGTAACAACATGGAGGAATCTCACAGGCACATTGAGTGAAAGAAGCCAGACGCAAGAGAGAACATACTATATGATTCTATTGATACGAGATTCAAGAGAAGGCAGAACCAATCCATGGCGATAAGTCAGAGCAGGGGTTGCCTCGGGGCAGGTGAGGAGGAACTGACTGGAATGGGCATGAGGGAGCCCCCCGGGAGCTAAAATGTGCTCTAACCGTATCTGGGTGGTGGGCACACAGGTATAAACAGAGGTAAAATTCATCCAGCCATACCCTTGCAATTTGTTTATTTTACTGCACAATTTTATTCAATGAGAGAAAGACAGAGAGAGGGCAGGTGAGAGGGATGGAAGGGGCATCTCTGCCTCCCAGGGTATTCTGACAACAAGATTAGAGAGGAGGAGGAGCCAGCTCCTGTGGACTCTCAATCAATGATCACTATGGATCCACCACAGTCCAGCAGGGGAGGGACCTCTCGTTCTCTCCAGCCGTGTGCTTTTGCTTTTTAAAATGGGAACAGGGAGGGGCTCACAGCTCACAGAGGAAATGCTGCAAAGCTGCCCAGAATGGAGCCTGCCCCCCGGGTGGCCAAGGGGGGTCTCTGTAGCCAGTCTTCATGCTGGGATGCTCCCAGTGTGCCCCTAGGTGCCATCCTTTCCAGTTCCCTTCCATAAACCTAGCACAAGTCACTCCATTCAGCTCCACACAGTTGCTAACACCCCCGGCAGGTGGGATTCTGGGCGCCTGGTCACAGAGAGGCCCCAGAGACTCACAAAGCCACAACCCAGAGACTCCAACAGCAAGGACGGGTCGAGGCCCTAACCATCCTGCATTGACGGGGGAGCACGGATCACGGGCCTCATGTTACAGTCAGGGGAACTGAGGCTCACAAAGGTGCTGGGGTTGGATGGCGGGGGTATGAGACTCAAATCCAGGTCAATGTGACCTCAGATCCTGTGCTCATCCCACTGCAGCAAGCATAACCTTGGAAGGCATTGAAAACCAACGGATGCTCACCAGCTACGTGACCCCGAGGAGTCACTTAGCCTCTCTGGGCCTCAGTTTCCCTCCTCCACTGGAACCCAAGCTCTTATGAGAGCAGGGGATCCTGTGTGGCCTCAGCACACAGCACAGTGTGTGGCACACAGTAAGTGCTCAGTAAACACTCGTTAGTTACACGCGGGAATCTGTGGTTGTTGAATGAATGTGGCATCAAGGTCGGCCCGACGGGGCCCAAACTGGCATTTCTAGGCCCCCTCTCACGATGCCCACCTCCTCCCCACTCCTCTGCTTTCTTATCCTTGGGCCTTATCCCGGTCCTTGGGCACCCTCCCCGCCGCCCCCTTCCTGTCTGCCTGCTCCCAGCCCTTCTCCCGAGAGAAACGTCCCTGTCTGGGAGGGAGGCGAGAGCTTTCGCTCTTCTGATCTCCCACAGCATTTCAGAGCTGATCATAACAGAAGCTGCTCCCCAGACCAGTGTGAGCAAACCACAGCCTGCGGGTCAAATCAGCCTGCCGTCTGTTTTTGTAAATACAGTTTTATCTGAACACAGCCATGCTCATTTGTTTACGTATTTACTATGCTGTTTACACACTACAGCAGCAGAGTGGAAAAGCTGCAACAGAAATCGTCCGACCTAAAATCCTAAATCCTAAATATCCAACCCAAAATCCTAAAATATCTACAATCCGTCTCTTTACAGAAAAAGTTTGCTGACCTCTGCCAGAGATTAAGTGCAGGTGATGAGGTTTTACACATCTGTCACATCTCCACCACCACGTTCTAGGAGCTTGGGAACTACTTTTAAGTCCGTTTTATGGATGTGGACAACGAGGCCCAGGGATGAAGAGACCGGCCCGGGGTCGTGGAACCAGGAGACGACAGAGCTGGGACGTGAATCCACCCGAATCGCAGATTCGAGACAAACACAACGGGACTGGCTTGCGTGTTGCAAGCAGACTAGAAGCCCAGGAGAAGTTCTGCAGACGAGGGGAAATGGGGCCAGAGGAGCCCAAAAGCCTCTTGGAAGAGGCGGATTTGGAGCTGAGTCATTCTGAGAGAGAGTTAGCCGGATGGGGGAGGTGAGAGATGTGGAAGGAAATCCGGATGGGGTGGGGGGGGGGGGGGGGGTAGATAACTGGGACAGGCAGAGGCAGGAGCCAGCGGGGAGGGCCGGCCCACAGCCAGGGTGACGGGGACCCGCAGAAGGACACTGAAAATGGTGCTGACGGATGATTTGTCTGCAGGGCCCCAGAAGACTGCCAAGTCCACAGGAGGAGAAGGAGGGAAACGCTGCAGGAAATTCCTCACCGAGGCATCACAAGGAATGTCTAATTCCCTAAGAAGGACACAAGCGAAGCGGCTTCTAAGCAAGGTTTTCCTTGTGGCCAAAATGTTAGCAAAAACTCCCCCAAGGGCACAAGCCTGGCGAACTTGGGCAAGCACTTTAAGTCCGTGCCTCGGTTTCCTCACCAAAGTGGGGAACGCCGTGGGCCTGTGGGAGGGTGAAAGGCATTGATATTAGCAAAGCACATCGCACGGGGCCTGGCACGGAGTGAGTGCTATGCAGGGTTGTCAGGTAAACACAGAACACAAATGAGACCCGACTCCAGCAAATATCAGCTCCCAACTTTTTCACCCCAAATGATTCACACGCCGTTCGGAATCCACTGGGCGCACAATGTGGTTAATTTAAACACTGCCGCAGAGTGGCAAACCTGAACAGCATTTCAATGAACATAAACCTTATTTTTAACAAGATACACTTGGGCACTTGCAAGAACATTTAAAAATACCTTCCCCATCCCAAAGCAGCATTGTGTGGCAACCAGGTCCAGGGAGAAATCCTTAGTTTTGGGGTCGTGGTTTTCTTTGGGACCCAGGCTCCAGGGAGGGGCACGGCCAGGGCTGCTGCAGAGGCTGCCATGGGCATTCGTGGCCAAGAGCTGGAAAGACAGTTGGTAGGTTGTTGACCAAACCCTCAAGCTGGCAACCGTCGGTCTGTCTGCTCCCCTCTGGACTGGGGGTCCTCAGAGAGTTTCTGCATCTTCCTTCATTCAACAAACACACAGGGACCCCTGCCACGTGCCTGCACTGTGGACACGGGGGTGGGTACAATGGAAGGGTCCTGAGTCACAGGGCTCATGTTCCAGTGGAGACGCAGACAATGAACATGGAAAGGAGCAAACAAGCCAACAAGACCATTCCAGAGACTTACATGTGCTTTGGAGAAAATAAAGCAGGAAAACAGGACCCCTGTGCGTGCGGTAGGAGGCGAGGGTGTTCAGGTGGTCAGAGAGGGCTTCTCTGAGGCGGTGATGTTTGAGCTGAGAATGGAATGAGGAGGAGGAGCCAGTCCTGGAAGATCTGGGGAAGAGTGTTGGAGGCAGAGGGAACAGCAAGTGCAAAGTTCCAGAGTGGGGTGGAGCCTGGTCATTTTCGAACTCACAGAAGGGCGGGTGCTGGGGGGTGAAGGGCTATGAGAGTGGCCAAGACGCCGTGGAAGGGCCAGACCACACACCGCACAGAGACCCACTAGAGGCCCCGCGGGACTCCCAGGAAGAGGTGCTGGGTGGCCCGAGCTAGGGTGGGGGCAGTGGCTCAGGGAGTAGTGGGGAAGCCACGGCATGACTCCAGCTGATACCATTCACGCTGCATTTTATGTGCACAGTGTCCCTTGCATTGCTCAGGTTGAGCAGTGCTGTCCTAGTACCGCGCCCAGCACACAGTAGGTATTTAATAAATATTCAGTGAATAGTCATAAAACCCAGCTCCGCTTCACTGTCTGTGACAGGCCCTCCATTTCGAGCAAACGTGCTTGTGTTTAAACCAAGCACATGCTTCCTGTGTTTTCTTTCTTTCAGACGGTTCTTGGGCATCTCTCTGCCACCCCAGTTTGCTGGACTGTTGGGCAAGAGGGCTACGTGGTGTAATGTAGACCACGCAGGGTCTTGAAGGCCCTGCAGGGAGGCTGGCCAGCTCGGGCCTGTCACTCACAGTCCCGTGGCTGGGAGGGACTGCGTGTTGATCGATGCTTGGAGTTGCAGCGAAATGTTGATGTCAAGTGTTTAAGGAACAACAAATAGAAGAAAGCCCGTCCACTAATGATTTGTTTCAGCACTTCCTCAGCTCCCGAGAAAATGCCTGTGGAGTATCTGACTAGCCAACAACACGTGCAACGTGCCTCGTAAGAGAAGGCTGATTCCTTGATCTAAGCCCCATGTCTTCCCAGCTTGAGCGCATCTCGGTCCTTCGTAGGAGAGCGTGCTGGCATCCTTGGCGCCCTGCCCCATGTCCATGTTTCATTTGGTCATTTCTTATCTCGGGTGGCTGACTACAAAAGATGCAAGTTGTTTTAAATGTACTTCACCAACATCAGGCAGCTTTGCAAATGCGATCTTATTCCTCCCTGTGAGGGAATCGATGATTCCCAATTTACAGAGAGGGAGACTGAGGCCTGAGGATTTGTATCTGGTGGCGCTCAGGCTCTCCCGGGTCTTCTGCCTCCAGTTCAGGCCCTCTTTTCCACTACAAGGGGCCAGACAGGTGTGAAAGCAGAGCGTCCTGTCTCGGATCTGCGAGGGAGCCATGATGTCTGTCACCCAGCCTCAGCCATCAGCAACCGCTGAGCACAGACTGGAAACCAAGCGGCTGTGCCCAGGCCAGACGACAGCACCTGGGAGAATCCAAGTCAGCAATCTGGCCGGGCACCTGCTGCTGGCCGGGCCCTGGGAACATGGCGGTAAACTCGACACCCGCAGCCACTGCCACCTGCAGCGGACGGTATGACCAGATGCAGAAGGGCCTGCTGGGAAGTGGGCTTCAAGCTCGGTCTCAGGGAACGGCCGGAGCATGCCTCGCAGAGAGAGGCCGAGAGGAGGCCGTGAGAAGCCCGGAGAGGCAAGATTGGCGGATGGAGGGAGGCCCGGGCCGGGTGGGGGTGGGGAACGGCCGGCAGGTGGGTGCTGAGGCTGCGGCGGCATTTCCGCAGTCAGAGTCCGAGGTGGGAGGAGGCCCAGCAAGGCAGGGATGAGGGTGGGGGCCAGCTCGCCCCCCGGGCTGTGAAGTTTGCCTCGAGACCTTTCTCGCTCCTCTTCTGTTGGTGCTGACACAGCCCACAGGTGTGCAAACACGACTCTCCCAGTGACACCCTGGATCTCTTTAGGGGCTTCCTGACACACACGGGCCCCTCTGGACCCAGTGGAAACCTGCGAGTGCTAGAGAAGCAGGGATCACAGTCCCGAAAATCTGCACGGAGCCCAGCCTTCCCGTCTCCAGAGAGGGTGGGGCACCTGCTCCCGGCTAACGGTCACGTCATGTCCTCACTGCCACCTCTCCCGGGGCTGTGTTCCCCGAACCTCCTGCCTGAGCTCCTTGTCAGTCACGTCCCACCCCTCCCTGGCACTCACCCGCCTCCAGGCTCACACTCTGCAGCACGACCCCACCCCACAAGGCTTCTACTCCCTGGGCTTTCCATCTTGGCAAACGGCCTCTATCTTGCCAGTTGCTCAGGAAAAAACCAGGAAGCCAGGCTCGGCTCCTCTCATTTCCTCATTGCATCCAGCCCCTCAGCAAGTCCTATCGGCGCTGTCTCCAAATACAGCCCGAATCCGAGCCTCCCCACCTCGTCCCCGCCACACCCAGGTCCGGGCCACCACGGTCTGTCACAACTCTCCAGCCTGAGCCCCGGCCGGCTGTACCATGGCTCCCATGGAGCGGCCAGAACGGGTTCCTCCAAAGCACAGATCAGATCACGTCACTCCCCACTCAGACCCCTCAGACGGTTTGCACTGGAATCAGAATCCAGCGGAAGCTCCATTCTGTAGCCTGCACGACCCTACAGGATCTGGCTCTGCTGGCCTCTCCAGGTTCTTTTCTGCCTCGTCTCCTCTATCACTCTATATCTGCCTTCTTTCCGTCTCACCAACATGCAAGTTTACTCCTGCCTCAGGGCCTTTGCACTTGCTGTTCCCTCTACCTGGAACATGCTGTCCCCAGATGTCGGTCTACCTCGCTCCCATAATTCAGATCCCACTCCCGTGTCCTCCTCACAGACACCTTCCCTTCCCATCTTGCCTCCCCATCATGCCGCCTCCCCATCACTTCCCATCACACCACTCTGTTTTGTGATGACCTCAAAACCAGCTTCTATTTGTCTACGTTTGAGGCCTCTGTCCCGCCCCTGGAGCGTACGCCCCATGAGAACACAGACTCTCCGTGCTCTCTGTTAAGTTCCCTGGGGT
Organism: Equus quagga; assembly: GCF_021613505.1. Classification (NCBI taxonomy): domain Eukaryota; kingdom Metazoa; phylum Chordata; class Mammalia; order Perissodactyla; family Equidae; genus Equus; species Equus quagga. The sequence goes on along the minus strand of NC_060267.1, from coordinate 105,260,234 downwards.
GTCTCCGGAACATAGAACTGTGCGCTCAATGAACGCCTGCCGGCTGACCGACTCAGTGCCATGCTCGGGCTTCCTCCTCTCGAGGGCCTTCCCCTCAGTGGTTGTTTTTATTAGTCAAAGACATTTTGAGAGAAGATAAATAGTGGCATTTATTTGCTGCTGATCAAAACCACAATGTCATCAGTCTTGCTGCCATTATTGAAAAAAGTGGTATTGGAGATTTCATTTTCCTCACATCTGCAGCCGGGGTCCCTCGACTCAGGTTATTAGGGAGCATGAGAGAAGGATGCTGGGAGCAGAGGAGAGGAGGGAGGAAGGGCACACTCTTAGCCCCCCGTGTGCCAGGATCTCTGCCAGAGCTGTCCTTGCACTGTGTCGGCTGAGCCTCCTACCACGGCCCCAGGGAGCAGGTGTTACTGCTGCCTTTGTGCGGATGAGGGAGCCGCGGCCCAGAGACCCGAAGCACCTGCCCGAGGCCACAGGGCTGGCGAGCGGTGGAGCTGAACTCTGTGCTGCCTCTCCAGGAAGAGAAACTGCGAGGTTCCTCGAGAGAACACTTCCCGTCCTCGAGGTCTTCCTTTAATGCCCGTGCATCCTTCTCGACCTTCTCCGAGGAAGGTGCTGCTCAGAACCCGCCATCGCCGCTTCTCAGAGGCAGCATGGTGACGGATCGCGCTTCCTAAATAAGAATTCCTGCCATTTCTCAAAGCTTGACAGGGACCTTCCAGAAAAGGGCAGTGCATGTCTGCTTTAAACACACATGACGCCCACGTTTGGTCCATTTATCACATCCTGCTCCCCAGCTTTGCTCAGGCCCCCGCTCACAGTCGTCTCTGCACAGAGACCTGCTCACATCAGCTCTTCTCACACTCTCTCCCCACCTGCTCTCTTGCCTTCCTCATGCACCTGTCGCCACCGGCTCGTCTACCGTCTAAGAAACACCATACATCGATTTGTTTAGTTCTCGGTTGTCTCCTTCTACTAGAACATTAGCTCCAAGAGAGCAACTTTATCTGGTTTTCTTCCTACTGTGTGTCCCCAATGCCTAGAACCACTCACGGTATGTAGTGGGGGACAAGTAAATATTGCTTAAATGAATGAATGAATTTAATTACTACATAGATTCAGTACTCAGTTTATGCCTTTCTGACATTATTCTGTTTTTTCTCCCTTAAATAAAGTTTTTATTATGTAAAGCAATACAAATCCACAGTTGGAAATTTTTTTTAAATACAGATAAGCAAAGAGGAAAATAAGGATCTTCAGTCATCCCACTACACCGCTGCGACATTTAGGTGTATTCTCTGCCGGATTTTACTGACCCACAGGTACACACGTACCTTTTCACAAACACTTATTCAAAAGCGACGTGGGGCACGTTTGCTGCATCCCTGGCACCACGCAGGGCCCTGGGCCCTGTGAACCCCGTTCTGGGCCAGTGGTGGGAGAAGGCGGGCAAAAACCACCCCATGGAGACCCGCTGGTCTAGAGGGGGAGACCGATGTTTAGAGAGGCTCATACTGTCCCTTGCCTTGAGTGACCAGCAGCTGTCACTCGCCGATTTTTGTGACCCCATTTCCAAGTTCCTAGACACATTTCTGGTGGCTGCCCGTCCCACAGTTCACACCCACGGTTCCCTGTTCTGGACGCTTCGGTTGAAGACCCAACTCTGACTCAGAGGCAGAGCCCGAGGAACAGGGAGCCCTCTGCCGAACTCGGGCCAGCCTCGCCCAGCCTAAGCGCCACCAGCACCACCGTGGATCTCTGGTGGAAAAGATCTCGGACCACAGACCTCTCGCCTACGCCAGGCACCCAGCCCCAAATCCTCTCCCATCTCTCACTACCTCCACTCACCCCCTGCACCACCAGAAAAGGGCAAATGGAACCTGCAAGGGAAGGTCGTCAGAGCAGGGGCCGGTGGAGACCGTCCTGCTCAACATTCCCATTTCACAGGCGTGGAAACTACGGCCGGGAGGAGAGGAGGCTGGCGGCCACCTGGTGTGAACGTCCTAAGGGGACTTTGCACCATTTTCCGAGGGCCACATGAGACTCACATGGACGGAGCTTGCGGGAATAGGGGGTGAGTGCTCCCCAGCACTCCCTGAGCACTTCCTGGGGCTCCCTCGCTGACGATGCACGGGCATCATTTCACTGAATCTCTGCCACAGTCTTAAGAGGTAGGGGTGCTTTTTATGCCCATTTTACAGAGAGGTTGACTGACTGAATGTTACTGTTAAGGAAAAAAGCACTAGAATAGACCCACCTGGAAATAACCTCCCCTGTTACATTTCAAGTCCAGCTGGATTCCCAAAGAGGTGTCCACGGCCGGCAAGGCCTCAGGGGCCTGTGTATCAGACACTAGGAGGAACTGGGAAGCCAGTAGGAAGTTCCCCAGATCCTGACCTCTCGTCTGGGTCTGAGCCAGGGCAGCAAGGAGGGAACAAAGCCCACTGGGCTGGGGCTCTGAGACCCTGTCCGTGGGAGGACCCAGGGCTGAGATGGGTCAGGATGGGCCCCCGTGGGGGGTCTAGCTGGCAGAGCTGCACCCACCTGGCCTGGTCCTCTGACCTCTGGCCACTGTCCATTTGCAAGCAGCTCCCCCTCCAGGGGCAGGAGTGGCCCGGAGAAGCCGCTGGAATCCAGGGAAGGACAGGGGTCCCTCGGGGACCAGCGGGGGAGTCAGCCTCGCAGCAGGAGCTCACTCACTTGCTGCCTCTCTCAAGTCGAGTCTGTCCCAGGCCTGGAGATGCAGAGATGACCAGGGCACGGCCCTGTGGGGGGATACAGGCCATCAAAGGAGGCAGGCAGGCTAAGAAGTGACCATAATGAGAGACGTGCTCGAGTGGAGGGAGACGTGAGCCAGGTTCTGAACCAGGTTTTCCTGGGGTATGAGCGTGCGCTGGTCCCATTCCAAGAACCTCTTGGAATGGCCCAGGGGGAAAGGCTCTGCCTCAGACCAGACAGTGGCGTTTCCACCCTCTGGGCCAGTGCTTGTCCTGAGGGACTTCAGAAACCCCTCTGTGCTTCAGTTTCCAAACCTGCAAAATGATAGCCCAGGCCCAGCACTTGAGAGAATGTGCACAGAGCACCTAGCTTGGTGCCTAGCACTTAGGAGGTACTTAGCAATACCTCCCCAACACCTGTCAGCAAACAAGAGAAGAAATGACGATACTGCGAGGCGCTGTGAGGATGTGGAGCACTGACACTCTCACCCACGGCTGGGGTGCAAAATGGGACGCCCACGCTGAAGAAGAGTTGGGCAGTTTCTTACACAAAGAAACATAAACTTATCATACAACCCAGTAACCCCACTCGTAGGTACTTACCCAGGAGAAATAAAAGCTTATGTGCATACAAAAATAAAGTGGCTTTATTCCCAGTTAGAAAAAATTGAAACAAACCCTGATGTCTCTCAGTGGATGATAGAATGACTGGACAAACAAACTCTGGGGCATCCTTCGATGGAATACTACTCAGCCGTGAAAAGGAATGAACTAGTGACGTGTGTGATAGCATCTCAAATGCAACGTGAGGAGTGAAACAAGCCAGGTTCATAAGTTGCGCACTGCATCCCTTCTGTGCTATGGAAAAGGCAACTCTGTTATCAGTGGTTGCCAGAGATCTGGGGGAGGGGAAGAGGTTGACTACAAGTGATGGGGGAAAATTTGGGGGGTAACAGAACTGCTCTGTACCTGATTAAAGGGGAGGTCACACAATGGTGTGCATCTGTCCAAACTCACAGAACTGTACACTAAAAGAGGTGAATGTTACTGTATAAAAATTATACCTGAATTTAAAAAATAGGAAAAAAGCCTTCTAGAATGTCCTTGGCCTGCTGGAGGTTCTAGGACCACCCCCTGGACCAATCCTTCCTCCGCTGGACTGTCTAGGGCTGGCAGGGCCTCGCCTCCTGCCTGGCAGCCCAACCTTTTCCACCCCGAGGCGGAGGGAGGCAGAGCTGCTCCGGGGCCCAGCCTGCCTTGTCGTTAGCATAGAATCCCTCGGCGGCTTCCCGGGGCCGCGGGAGCCGTGGGTGCTGCTGTTATCCCCACTGTCGCTCCTCAGCAGACAGCTCAGCACAAGGAGGGACGTGGGAGGGGCGCCAGCCAGGCCTGAGGGCAGGGATGACAGAGGAGGAGGCCCGGGTGGGGCTCCAGGCTAGCCACTCCACTCCAGGACCCACAAGCTGGGCACTGAGGCCTGGAACCATCTTCCATTTGACCCTTGCTGTGTCTTAAAAAAATTACAGCCAATGTTTAAAGTTGTACCATCCAAGACGGTCACTTTGAGCCACACGTGGCTACTGAGCACTTGAAAGGCGGTTAGTCCTACCGGAGACGTGCTTCAAGTAAAATACACAGCAGATTTCAAAGATGCAGTGTGGACAAAAAGGTATAAAATTTTGTTTTGCTTTCATATCAATTCTATGCTGAAATAATACTTTGGATATATTTGGTTAAATAAAAATATATCATTAAAATCATTTTTGCCTGTTTCACTTTACTTCTTTTAAAGTGACTACTAGAAAATTTAAAGTTACTTATGTAGCCTGAATTACATTTCTATTGGGTTGCTCTGGTTTAAAGACTGGGCAAGTTCACATAAAAATCTAGACTTCTGGAGTCCCTTGAAAATTCTGGCAACACTGGGTCTGCAAGGAAGCAGCGAGCTGGGGCTGAGTAACTGCTGAGCTCTTTGGAGGGGGCAGGTGTCTCTAGTTTGCCACAGTTCCCACCACTCCCTATTGCATTACATCTGTCCCCCTTCCCTTATTTATACGACCTGCTCAGTCCCTACAGGCACGTAAGTTTACAATTCTGGTCTACATGTGCCTTATTTGAGCAACCTCTGCCCTTCCACAGCTGAAGTAACCACAGTGCCGGTGACCCCTAAGTCAACCCACCCTTCTGAGAGGAACACTTGTGTGAACTTCCCCAGCACATGTTCGAGAAGCACGCAGACACTTGTCTGTGAATATTTAACTGAATTCCCAGGATGTGCCCGGCACTGAGGATTCAGTGAGGAGCAGACATAGTTCCCTTCACTTGAACACTTCCCAACCCCCCTCAGTGGTTCTCTTCACGCAATCTCGCCCTCACCAGTCTGTCCTCCACACAGCAGGCAGGCCCATGTCACTCCCCTGCTCAAAGCTCTTCAAGGGCCCCATTGATTTCAGGACAAGGTTTAAACACCCACAGCCCCTGGGACAGGGGCCTGCTGACAGCGATGCCTCCCATGAGAGCTCACCCCAGCAGGTACCGTCAGCTCCCCTCTGCCTTGAATCTTCCCTCTCTACTGGATGGTTCCCCACCAGCTTCAAGCATGCTGTGCTCTCTCCCATCTTAAAAACATATCCTCTCTTGACCTCAGCCTTCTCCTCTCGCTCCATTTCTCTGTTTTCCTCAATGGCTACGATCCTCTTCTACAATGCTTACTCCAAAGGGGATGAATAGCAGAATATCAGGCCTTGTAACAGCCTTCACAGCTTAAATTCTGCAAAGCACTTTATGACATGGAGTTGGGACTCTTCCAAATGAGGAAGCCGAGGCTTGCACTGGCAAAGGCCATTTAACTAGGGTGATAGAAATCCATGTTTCCTGACTTTCAATTCCATGGCATCTTCATCGGCCTTGGATCAGGACAGACCAGAGGAATTGAGGAGAAACCTCAATTCCCAAAGGTGAGGGGCAACTAGAGTAATGGGGGCCAGTTCCAGAAGGTGGGTCTACATGCAGAGGTCAGATCTGAGCAGGAGGAAGATCAGAGAACCCTGCCATGGAGAAGGAGATCTGCGGTCCAGGTCCGCCTCGATCTAAGACTCAACCGGTGGGAGGGTAGGAAGAAGAGGGAACTCACAGTGACGTCAACCACCGTCAGGACTCCATCTTGCTCCTCCTTCATGCTCCCAGATGCCCCGTGCTTCTGACGCCACTATCACCCCTGATTTATGGCTCAGGAAACTGGGCTTGGAGAGGGGAATACCTACTGCCGCCCAGCTGACTTGCCTCACCACGGTACAGGAGGGAGGGAAATGGACGGGGGAGAGAGGAGACAAGGTTAACCAATGGTTGATAATTATTGAAGCTGGGTAATGAGTACATGGGGCTTTACTAAGTTATTCTATTTTTCATTACGTTTGAAATTCCCCATAATTAAAAGTTAGCCATAAATAAAGTCACCCAGTTAAGTGGTGGAGCCGACACTGAAAGTCAAGCCTGGGTGACTCCCACACCATGTGCTCTCCTCTCTGCCTCCCCAGGGACTCTGCCCATCCCACTTTGTGCTTTTCTGTTGGAAAAGTTTCCGGTACTCAAAGGCCCACAACTTTGCTCTTCTCCCTGTATGAATATGGAAACTTTAGGAACAAACTTCACAAACATTTTTGCTCTTATACCCCAAGGGCCCTGCCCCATCTGAGAACAAATCTTTTTCTTGGGGTTGTGACCATGAACCATTGGTGGTCACATGCCTCAGACTCCACCTAAGAGTGACGGTGTTCCCACAGGGTTGTATCTGCTCCACTCAAAAAAAGACGGTCCATTTCATTTCACACTGTCACGCGGGAACACGACCACGTGCTTCCATTTACTGTCTGCCCCCTTTTAAGGGGTTCAGGGAAGCATCACACATCTGCTGTCAGGTTAGAGATGGATTTCAAATTCAATTCTGTTTTAAAAAGAAAAGGAAAGGAGGGTCATCCAAAAACTCAATCTGAAACCACAAGTCTTTGCCGGGCACTTACCAAATTCTAGCTATTAGACCTTATCAAATATGCAGGATTAGCCCCATTGTGCAGGTGAGGAAACTGAGACTTAGAGAAGCTGAGCCACCTGCAGGAAACAGAGCTGGAATTTGTACAAGGTCTGAGGGACCTCAGAGTCCATACTCTCATAACCAACACTCTGGCCTAGAATAGGCCTCCCCGACAGTTTACTGCCTGGGCAGAGAAACATCTATGTAATGAGCATATATATTTCTCTGGCATTGCATTTGGTTCTTTCGATGCTTTAGCTCATTAACTCACACAGCCAACAACAAATAGGCACCACTTGGGGTGGGCCCTGTGGCAAAGTGGTTAAGGTCACGTGCTCTGCTTCAGTGGCCCAGGATTCAAGGGTTTGGATCCTGGGTGTGGACCTACACACCGCTCATCAAGCCATGCTGTGGCAGCGTCCCACGTACAAAATAGAGGAAGATGGGCACAGATGTTAGCTCAGGGACAATCTTCCTCACAAAAAAAAAAAAAAAAGGAAAGAAAGGAAGAAAGGAAAGAAAAGAAAAGAAATAGGCATCATCATCCCCACTTTATAGATGAGGAAATGGAGGTTTAAGGGGTTAAGGTCATCAGTTGGTTAGAGATTTTAATCTAGGTCTCCCTCATCCCGAACGTGATTGTTTTTCCAGACACTGGTTCTTGGTCCAGATGTAAGCACAATCCATTTCTAAGACAACGCAGTGGGAGTCAGAGCTGTACTAAGGCGACTGACTGCAATGTTCTGGGCACCCCCGCTGGTCAGGACCCTGGAGAGCTCCAAGCGCTTCCGTGCTGATTGGCTTCCGGATGCGCACTTCAGGGCAATCCAGGCTCTCATAGGTCTATCCTGGACAGGTCCCTCCCACCAGAGCCCGGAAGCCATCGCAGGGCTGGCAACTTGTCCTACGTGCGGGCCTTTAGCTACAGGGCCTTGTCAGGTGTCCGGGGTTTGGGGGGCAGGATCGGGGCTGGAGGTCCTCCAGGAATGAGGCGGGGTGTTAGATAGTCTTCTTAGATATCTTCCCTCCTCCCCCTGGTTGAGGCCTTTCAAGGCCTTCTTTTCCGTCTGTAGTGGGCATCTCCTCCCTTCGGGGCAGTCTTAAGGTCCTAGTTAGTAAGGGGTGCCTTCGTGGAGAGTTCTCGGTGGAATAATACACCTTTCCAGCTGCATACCACCAGGCAGTTTATAAAATACTTTTTTTGTGGCATCATCACTTTCCATTTCCACAACAGCCCTGTGGGTCAAATATTAATTACCCCACCGTGCAGAGAAGGAAACAGAGGCTCAGAAATAGTAGATGACCCGCCCAAGGTCGCACAGCTAGAAAATCTCAGAGCTGAAACTCGAACCCTGTGACCAGTACACCAAGTTGCCATGACACATTTACAGAGCAACCACGTCACCTTCCATTAAGGATATTACCTTCACCAAAATTATGTTTACTTGATGCTTGACAATTTTGTTTTGAGAGCAAAACGGTAAATATGACCATAATCTATCACCCCTCCTGGATTCAAGCAGTATTTGTTAACCAATAAATGCAGTCTACTTAATAGAATAAAATCCAAGCCCTTTGCACAGCCTACAGGCTCAGCCCAGCCTCTGCCCAGCCTCTGACCTTGTCTCCCACCATTGTCCTCGTCCTTGCCGCACCGTGAACTCCCCAAGCTCGTTCCCAACTTGACGCTTCTGCACTGACTGTACCTCTGCTGGGGAAGCCCTCCCCCCAGATCCCTGCATGGCTGCCTGCTTGTCACTCCACTCTCAGCTCAAAGGCCCCCACTTCTGAGAAGGCCCTCTGATGACCTGAGCTAAGGAGCCACGTCACCCTCTCCCATTACCCTGTGTCACCCTTCCTGGCACTCACCACTATGTGAACCAATCACCTGGACTTTTCAGGCCATTGCCCTTCTTTCCTGTATTGAACCTAAGCTCCACGGGCGCAGGGACTGTGTGGGTCTGAATGTCACGCATGGCGTAGACACCCAAGGAACGTCTGCTAAATGAAGAAACGTCATCATTTATCTCATGCAGTGACCACGGATTTAGGTCTCCAGTGTGTCTCTGATTACCTCAAGGGAGGTGCCAAGGGTGGGAAAACAAGTTCTCAACAAATTTTTCCAAAAATGAGCACGCCCCATCTCACAATTGTAGAGCAAGCGGCTGTCACTTTGGAGTGGTTAAGAGTCACGTTAGCAGTCAGAAGAGCCCATACTTCTTCAAAGAGGAAAAGCCAGTCCTAGGCAGGTTTGTGAATTCCTTGGCTGTCGCTCCTGCATGGCTTAGTTTCAAAAGGAAACCAGAGTTCCCTGAAGAAGGCCCAGATCATTCTGAAGGGCCACTTCTCTCTGTCCCTCAAGATGAAAACTCCACAAGAGTCAGCTGCCAGCAGAGTCCAGGGGCGGGAGAAACACACAGTCAGGAATGCCTTCATCCCCACATGAAGGAGGCCGCGGGGAGGCAGCGGGAGCTCCCCCAGGCACACTCTACAAGGAATCTCGGCACACTGGCACGCGGCATGCCACACACACATGCACACACACATGTGCGCACACACACACACAGGAGCACATCCTCTCAGGGACTAAGAGCACTTGAAACGAGCGCCCGCGGCACGTGGGATTCTGTTGTGGCAGGGCAGTCAAAAACGCTAGGTTGAGAAGGTCAGTGATGAGCAGTCAAGTCACCCCCAAATATGTGCCAAGTGTTTCTGCCCCCTCCCCACTAGCCAGCTGTGTGACAGCCGAATGAAATGGTTCACAGCGTGGGTTATGGAGCCAGACGTCCTGGGTTTGAATCTCGGTTCCACCTCTCACTAGCTGTGACCTTGGGTAGGTTACTCTAGAACCTGGTGCCTCAGTTTCCCCCCCGATGAAAGGGAACAACAACGGTGTCTACTGCCTTAAGTAAGCTCTGCATGCATTACTGTAATTTTTATTATTGCCATTGTCCTCAAGCCTTTGAGCCCTGGTCACCTCCTCTGTCAAATGGCCCTCAAGCCACCAACACTCAGAAGGACGTGGCAAGGATTAAACAGGAAAAGACTTGCAAACCGTGCACATCACACAGTTAGGAGGGAACAGCACCTCAGATGAAACTCCAGGCTGGGCTGCCACTGAGCGGGGAAAGGCAGATGTCAGGGGAAGATACGTGATAAGACCACCAGCCAAGGAGGCTCCTCAGAATGCACAGGGCCCCCTGGAAGTCAGAGAAGGGAGAAGATCCTCTGAGATGTGTGTTCCAGAAAGGCCTCACAAAGAGGTGAACTGAGCACAGTCTGGGGTGAAATTAGCTAGCTGCAGAGGAGTGAAAGAAGGATGGAGAACCGCTGTAGTGGCTGAAAACAGGGTTGGTGGGGCCGGAGTCCCTGGGTTCAAAACCCAGTTACTCTGCTTCCAAACTGTGTGACTGTGAGCAAGTGCCTTACCCTCTCTGTGCCTCAGCTTATTCACCTGTGAAATGGAGGCAATTACAGTCCTTACTTTCATGGGTTGTTATAAAGATTAAGAGATGATACACTTAGCCTAATGCCACAAACTTTATGTTCTTAAATGACAAACATGTGGGGTGAACACAAAGAAATAGGGTTTCTGTGCCTCCCAACTGTTCACTCTCCTGTGAAAGAGAGGGCTCCAAGGCTACAAGGATGTAAAATAAAAGATCCTTAGCCTCCTCTTCAACTTGTTCCAGACTTATTCTTACCTCTGTGCCTTCGCCCATGCTGTCCCGCCCCCACCCTCTAGGAGGATCTCTGGTTGAAGAGCATAAAGAAGCAACCAAGCAAACAAAAACGCAGGTCTGCACTAAGTAAGTGTTTGTTGACTGACTGCACAACATGCATGGAAACAAGAGGATGGCATTTCCAAGGTGGTTTCTCAGTCCTAGAAGCAACCAAGCAGGGGCGACGACCTGCAGTCCAGGCCTGGAGGACAGACCCAGGGTACACCGACACGGTACCTGCCCCTCGGCCACTAAGTGAGGAAGCCGATTATCCCCTTCAGAGCAAAGTGCGTCTTAAGACAGGGAAGTGATCCCACCTGCCCCGCAGCACTGCTGGGCCCCTGGCAGAGGCTGCACCAACAGTCGTCCTCAGACAGGGGCATGGTGCCTGGGCTCACATTCCATATCCCCAGTGGGAGCACAGGCGGGCCCCGCGTCCTCAGGCCTCAGTCCACACACCAAGCTGCTGCTGGAGGAATGCCCCTAAAACCCAGCTCTGCCGGTGCCCTGCCCCTGCTAAATAACCTTCAGTGGCTCCCTACTGCCTTGAGCCTGGGTGTGGCATCTGAAGCCCTTTGGAGACAGGGCTCCACCTACCCTCTGACCCCAGGCTTCACCACTTCTCACTGTTGGTTCCCAGAACTGCCCTCACCTTTGACTGTGAGCTCTCTCCTGGCAGACTCACACTCATCCTCCTCGGTTGTCCTCTCCTCCAGGAAGCCTACCCATCCTCCGCCTGGACTCTCCCACCCTCCACTGCAGCCGCACCCCACTGAACCGTGGTTTCGCATCTGTCTTTCCTGGACCGAGAATCCCTTGCGGTGGGCATGGTGCTGGCTTCAGCTCTGCACCCCCAGCACCGCCCACCATGGGCCGGACAGAGCAGCCTGGAGGAGCCCCCGCAGCAGCGCACTCACAACGGACTTTTACTCGGTTGAAGTTACACTGCGTTTTTAGGTGGAACCTTTGCCCCCAGGTTTTACTAAGTGTATTCATTCAACCACGACTGAGTATGTGATCCGTGCCAGGCACTGAGGGAATAAACAGACACAGTCCCTGTCCTCACGGAGCTTACGTGCCACGGGGGAGAGACAGCCAATACGCAGGAATTCAAACAAACAAGAGGATTTTAGAGCGATGACTAACACAGACTGTGGGGCCATAGGGGACAACCCAGATTCCGGAGGGCTTCCTGGAGGAGGAGACCTCTGAGCCGTGATGACGTGGATTGGGGCAGGTGGGATGGGTACCTCAGGCTGGGTTTCCTGCAGGCCTCTCGATGCCGAGGTTCGTCTGAGCTGTCTTGCTGAACAGTGGACTGTTTCTGGGTATGAAACCAGCATGTGGCAGGCCTAGAAGATGGCATCAGAGAGCAGAGGGGCTGGGGCGGGTGGGGCGGACCGGCTGCCACCCCGGCACAGCCCGCCACCTGCTCCTCCCTGAGCCCCTGCTGGGCCTGTGTAAAATCAGAAAATATCCTTCTCCTGCCACTGGGTCGAATTTCCCAAGTGTGTCCCTGAAGGTGCTGTGAACCAGTGCCCAGGGAGGGCTGGCGCCCTGCAGGGCGAATTCCTCCGTGATGAACATTAACCAGCTGCTGACCGACAGGCGGCCACCTGCCCCGGCTCTCCGCCCGCGTCACTGCCCCTCACCCCTGAGCAGAGGGCTCAGCAGCTTGCTCAACCCCAGCCGCTGCGTATTTAATTAAAATGGGATCACTGCTCACCCAGGAACCATGGGGGAGAACAAAAGGCCCTTTCACGGCGGAAACTGGCTCGGTGGCATCGGTGGCGTCGGCTACGGCTGTACTCAGGAGCCTCTGGTTTCAGACGGCAGACGTGCTGGGGCTCCGCCTCTCCTGTGGCGGGACCTGCAGCCCCCTCCCTGCGCCTGGCCCGCCCGTGCCAACTCTCACTCGGCCTTGGATAGGGGCTCTGACGGCCTGCAGGCAGCTGTCCTGGGAGCACCTGGGGACCACTCACCTGCTCACCAGAAAGCCAACCTTTTCTGCAAAGGGTGGGAGGATGAGCTGGAATGAGGGGTGTGACCACGGAAAACAGACGAGGTCAGGCGGGAACCAGAATAAGCGTTAGGGGCAGGGCAAGACTGAGAAGTCCCCGGGGGGAGAGGCCTGGTCAGCAGTGGTGGCTCACTGTCCAGTGGTTAAGGACCCCTGTCCTGCATTCAAGTAACAGCCCCAGATTCCGAGCCCTGGAGCCACTCTGAGCCTGCAGCAGCCAGCTGCTCCAACAGAGGAGGTCCTGGAGCCACCCTGAGCCTACGGCAGCCAGCTGCTCCAACAGAGGAGGTCCTGGAGCCACCCTGAGCCTGCGGCAGCTGCTCCGACAGAGGAGGTCCTGGAGCCACCCTGAGCCTGCGGCAGCCAGCTGCTCCAACAGAGGAGGTCCTGGAGCCACCCTGAGCCTGTGGCAGCCAGCTGCTCCAACAGAGGAGGTCCTGGAGCTACCCTGAGCCTGCAGCAGCTGCTCCAACAGAGGAGGTCCTGGAGCCACCCTGAGCCTGCAGCAGCCAGCTGCTCAGACAGAGGAGGTCCTGGTGCACGGGGAGGGGCCCCTCGTGCATGCTGGAGCCTGTGTGGCCTTGCCGGCTTGCCCGGCTGAGACAGAGTCAGAGTCTGAAGATGGAGGAGACTGTGTGTCAAGCTCAGCAAAGTGCGGGGAAGTGGCCACAATCTCTAGGCAGAAAAGGGGAAGATGCGCCCAGAGGCCACGACTGGAGGCAGGAGTGAGCACAGACACACCTGAAGCACGCAGAACTGGCACAGATGGGAGTCCAGCTGGGTTGAATCCGGGGCTCGAGGCCCATATAACAGGGACACCAGGCTGGCGGGGCCCTGGGGCAGGCTTTGAAGCTGTCCCCACGTATGAAGCAGCAACCCCCCGAGAGGAGAAGGAACGCCCGGAGGAGGCTGGGGCGGGGGTCGGGAGCCTGGGGTCTGGCTTGGCTCTGCCCCAGACTGACTGGCTGTCAGACTTTCCCCTCTGGAACTCGGTTTCCTCATCTGTAAAATGCGGACCATGATTTGCACCCCTGGCCATGAAGTAACAATGAACTAGAAGGTCTCCAAGATCCTTTCCATCTAACCTTCTCTGTCCGCTCCTGGTTGTTCAGAACAATTCTCTGCCTCCCATCCCTCACCCCTCCTAATTTGGGCCAGTAGCTGAGCAAAGCCCAGGGGGAAGGCCCCCTCGGAGGCAAGGAGGGGGCGCTCGGGAGCACGCACACACAGCATAAGCTCGCGCATGACGGCCGGGCAGGGAGGGGACCCACACGCCAGAACTCAGGCACAGCCCAAACAGAGGCTGGCTGAGCTCAGGGCTGCTGGGGGGGCACTGAGCATGACTCTGACACCGTTAGGAGCAACCCCCCGACCCCGTCCCCCTCCAGCCTCCCAAGGAGGGAGAGGGTTTGCTTCGTTTTCGTCACTTCCCCCAGGGAAGCCAGCTCCTGGGCACATCACTTCATTAATATGGGATTACAGGGATCACGGCCTGCAGGGTGGAGCAGGCCACAGAGGCAGACTGTGGGGCCTCGAGATGTCCTCCCTGCCAGGCAGAAGGAGAGACTGAGGCCCGAGCGGCTGTCCCTGGAAGGCAGAGGGAGCCGGCTGAAGCCCTCGGAGCTGCCTGCCCCTCCCCACCCACATCAGAGGAACGAGGCCCGGGAAACGGGCTGCCTGGAACCCCACCCGCTCCTGCCATTTCCCTCCTCTGTGGGCCTCTCAAGGGCAGATGTCCCCAGACTCTGTGCAGGTCACGACACCACTCCTGGCCCAGCTTTCTGAGAGCCTGACCCCAGACCCTGGGGTCCCAGGAGGCGACTTCAGGACGCACCAACAACGCCGCCCCACCGTGTGGGACAGGGCTGCAGCTCCCTGCAGCTCCTGCTGGTTCTGTGCCGCAGGGAAGACTCAGCTCACAGCCACTGTGTCTTTAATGCGCCCCCCACCGCGTCCCCTTCTAACAGAGAGCTGGGCCTCGGGCACAAGAGCTGGGTAGAATTTCATCACAGGATTATTTTCTACTCCTTTGTATTTATTTTGATGGTTGGCTTCTATGTACGACAAGTGATATTCTATTCCACTGAAGTTGCATAACAAAGTTTATCTTTAAAATAACGTAATTGAGTAAAATGGTGAACTGACGAAAGCAAGAAGACGTGGGTGATAACAGGTGATTCACAGACACCGGGAAACGGTGGGGCGGGACACGAGTGACGGCAGCTGGGCAGAGCGGGTGTGGGGGACAAATGCCTCCCTTTGCAGATGGGTAAACTGAGGCCTGGAGAGGGAAAAGGACTTGCCCGAGGGGAGCTCACGGCAAAGCTGGTATTTGAACAAGACCACGCCCGGTGCCAGCCCTCGGAGCCTCTTCCATCTCCATTCTGGGGGCTGTCACATCCCTCTTTCCTCTGAACGGGGCCCCTCGTTTCCCTGACTTCTCAGCTCCCCTGTCCTACATTTTCCCTCTTCCCCCGCTCTCCACACCAGCCCATCCTTGCTCTGGTCGAGGGATGGAAAGCTGCATTAGTGAGAAACCACGGTGAGATGTATCAGAAAGAACTCAGACCTCGCAGCCAGCACTGGGTGACTCCGCCCTCGAAAGCTGAGTGCATCTGCACCTGCAGCTGGCCCTCTCTGGCCTGGCCTCCTTTCCTGAGCAAGAAACGATACCACGGCCCTCCGGGGACCGCTGTGAGGCTGAAAGGAGCCGCCGCCACCCCTGAAACGCCCAGCACGGCGCCTGGCGTGTCTGGCAGACGCTCAATGGGTGTTCCTGCCCTAACAGAAGAGTTTCATTTCAGAAGGAGCGCGGCGTGGCTGTGCCTGCCCTTGCGATGCTCCGTGACACTCTTGAGAGCACATGAGAAGTCTTAAAACTGCTTGAAAAATAGAGAAGTCATATAGAATTTGTACACTCGTCGTTGGAGTGCGAACCCTGCTGCTGCAGGCCTGCCCTGCTGAGTGGGCTTGCTCAGCGCCCCGTCTGCCCAGCAGACCCCTCTCTTCTCTAAAGGTCAGGTGACTCCCGTGCAAGAGTTCGGGCTACCAGCTCAGAGCCTGGCTCAGAGAAGGAGATCTGATGATGCGGTGACTGTGGGGCCTGCTAACCGGGGCGCTCTTTGCCCGCCCTCCCAGCCGCCCCCCTCGGGGCGGAGGTGGGCAGGCTTGATCAGAGACGCCTTCACAGACCTTTGTTCTGGCATTCAGTACGAACCCACCTTCTTCCTCTCCAGCCTTTCCAGGAACAAAACACAAACCAAAACCTGAGAAACAAACTTCTCAACTCTCAGGCGACAGAGCAACCCCAAAGAGAACTAAGGTCTTAGGGGCCCCTGGGAAGAGGGTGCGATCCGGGTGGGGGTGCCTGAGCCTTCAGCCCTCCCGCTCTTGAGAGCTGCATGCTTAGCCAGGTGGCGCATCTCCCCTCGGGTGGACCGTGGGCATCTGAACTTAACATCGTCCGAACCGGACCCCTCGCCCTCCTCCCCTGCCCCTCCGTCCTTCTCCTCCCAGATTCCCCGCCTCGGGGAGAAGCACGCTGAGTCACGAATGTGGGTCAGGGCGCCGGCGAGCAGCCTGGCCTCCCTCTCGCTCACTCCCCAAGTCCATTGCCACGAATGCTGCATTCCTCTCGGATCCCTCCTCTCCTCTCACCCCACAGCCTTGAACCCGCCACCTACCTTCAGCCTGGAGCCTTGGGAAGCATCCTGCCCCCCCACCATCTCCCCTCCCTCCAAGCCAGCCTCCGTGTGGCCTCCATGTGGCAGGTGGAGTAATGGCCACAAAACACACTTCCCATACTTCACTCCTCTGCCCCAAACCTCCGTTTCCCCTAACCATCCAGATAAAGTCTGAGTTCCCTGACTCATCTGCAGAAAAAGCATTGATTGGGCACCACCTGTGTGCCAGGCCCTGGACCCAACTCAGACACAGGCTGGTCAGCACAAAGCAGAGTCTAGAACCCACAGCTTTACCCCTTCTCACACCCACCCACTCCCACCCCACCGCTTGGGTCTAAACCAGAGGCTGCAAACTGGCAGTCCCCAGGGGTATCTTGTTTGGCTTTTCCAGTGTTGGCCCAAAGTTTCAAATTTAGGAGATTTCACATAAAAACCTGGATTCCTGGCATCTCTTGAGAACCTGGCCATTCTGGGCCAGCTTTCCTTCACAGCAACAATTGCCTGGAGCCAAGTCCTACTTTCCCTTTAGACTGTGAAGCACTTTCCTTTTGGCCACAGTCCCCACCACTCCACGTTGTCTTATAGCCAGCCTGCTTCTTGCACTTAGCTCACGTGCCTGGGCCCTGGAGATATAAGAACCTGCCCCCCGGTCCACTTACATTTTCTCCAGTGCGTCTGACTGTTCTCCCCTGAGCTGTTGCCCTTGATCATCCCTCCTCCTGGAAGGCCCTTTCTCACCCTGTCTGATGGGAAGATAGCCCCTCTTATGAGACCCCACCCCTGAGTTCCCCCTGCTTCTTGGCAGAAGGTACCACAGGCTTCTGTGCTCCCATGTACCCCGTACAAATCTCCCTGCATGTCCTGCACCACAGTACCCTCGTTTATCGATACTACCGTCTCCCTCACTAGAACGAGAGCCGGCCCCATATCTCTAGAGCAGAGCACCCTTACTCCCTCACCGAGCGGGCCCAAGGAAACCGTGAGGGGCAGACGCTAACTAACAAAGCAACAGCGCAGCCTGCGAGCCGGGCTCCGGGTGAGCTCTTGACACGTGCATCTCATTAACACTCAACAGAACCCAACCGGGGTACTTATTATCCCCACTTTACAGACGGAGAGACTGAGTCTGGCATTGGCGGGGGTGGGGGGGGGGGGGGGGCGGTGCCCTGACTGCAAAGCTGGCCTGTCTACCATCTCAGAGCAGCAGCTTCCTCACCCCTCTGTTAGGCTCAATGTCCTTCCTTCCCACCCGACCAGTCACTGACCAAGAGGCCAGGCTGGGGGGAGACCGGACAATGACCCCGGGACCCAGGACTGGGGCATCGGGAGCAGGGGCCCTGTGCCCCGGCAGGCTCAGCGGGTCAGGATGTCACAAGAGAGACCTGAGGACCCCCCACCCAAGGTGGCCCGGGCACCTGGGTCACCTGCACAACCAGCACTAACCGCCACTCCAGGGGGAGGAGTCTGGGCTTCAAGTCGGGCCTGTCGCTCGTGAGCACAGGAGAGCCCGGCGACGCCAGCTCTCTGAGCCTCAGTTTCTGCTCCTGCACAATGGGGGTACAAGTGTACCCACCTCCAGGGCCAGAACAAGTGTGAAAGGAGCCAGGTGCCCAGGTCCGTGTGCAAGAGACGGCGGCAGCGACTCTCGACAGAGGCCCCGGGGAACGGCAGGCAGCGCGGGGAGGAGCCGGGACTGAGGCTGGTGCTGCTGTTCCCGGGGACACGGGCTGGGCGGCTCTTCCAGTGCCCCCGGCTCTCACGTCCCGAGCCAGCCCTGTGGGTGAACGTGTGCGCGTGGGGTGTGCACATGCGTGAGTGCCAGCACTGGGGGCTGTCTGTGTGGGTCTGTGCTGGGCGCAGTGTCTATTCTTACGACACTGGTTTGCAACCTCAGTGCAGGCACACACGTGTGTTGCCACATACCTGCTCATGCATAAGACCCTTCTGCAGAGGCCCCCCTTCCCCCTGCAGCCCGGACAACGTCTGCCTCAGTCACTGCTGTGTCCCCAGGGCCTGGCTCGTAGCAGTTGCTCAGTCAGTGTAAGTGTGATGACGGAGTCCACACACACACACACACCTCTGCTGTTTCCAACCAGTCTATGTTTTAAAAAACACTTGATTTGGTAATCAGGGACAGATCTCACACTGTTCTTAAATGTTCTCTCTCAACTTAACTCAGAGGCTGAGGTGCGCCACTGGCATGGCGGTCGGCGGAGGGGGATGAGCAGCCCAGTCCCCGAGTTGGCCAGGCTTGGCCAGGAACCCGATTCTACACGTACTGGCTGTGTGACACTGGCCAGTTGCTTCACCTCTCTGATCCCCTTGTGTGAGGATCAAATATGCCTGGACAGGGGAAAGCCCAGCACAGAGCGGAACACAATGGAGTTATCTGTCTAGGTGACTCTGACCTGGGGACCCCCACAAAGCTGGGCACCCCAGCCCTCCAGCACCAGGCCTCCCACTTTAGAAAAAACTCTCCGCCAGGCTTCTAATTCTCCTAGCCCCAAGGTCTGTTCCAAAGCCAGGGAGAATCTGGAACTCCAGGAGAGGGGTCCGTGGTGGCCCGAGGCAGTGCTCAATCAGCCAGCCTCAGTCACCCCTCCCGCCCTCTGCCACCGTGTCCAGGCTCTCCCAGCACCTAGAGGGACACGAGGCCGTCCTGAACACCTAGTGTCAAGCTGAGGTTCAGCACAGCCAGCCTGCCCCCCCAGCATTCCCATTCGATGGCCAGGAAACCCGCCCGCAGTGGGGACATGGCGCCCCCGTCACACTCACATCCATTAGCGCTCACTCCCGTGGGTGGGGTGTGTGCGGGGTTAGATCTTCCTGTCCCATTGATGCTGGCACCACAGGTCCTGTGGCCCCACCGGGAGAGCCCAGAATCCGGGCCGTGTGGGTGGTGGGCCCGGCTGCGGGAGCCCGCCGGGATAAGGGAGGGAGGGTGCCTGAGGTGACAGCACCCTGAAGGGATGTCCCGCCATGCCCCCAGCTCAGCCTGACCACACTGGAGCTTGTCACCTCTCCTCCCCCCACTGCACCCCTCGCCCATCCCCTCTCTCACCGGGAGGCCCCATCACCCACCCAGTCCCACCGCCTCCTCTGAAGTCACCCCAGTTAATCACACTCAGTGCAGAGCAGAGCTGTCCACTGGTCCCCGATCCCGACCCCACCGCCTTGGTCTAAAGCATCAACCTCCAGGAGTCTGAGGACGCAGCTTTCTCCTGGGGGGTCTCCTGGTCTCCTTCCTCACCCCGCCCACACTGTAGCCAGACTGAGTTTTCTAAGATGCGAAACCAATCACATCACACCACAGTTTTAAAATCTTTAGTGCCTCTCACCTGCCTGCAGGACCAAGAGCAACCTCCTTCACCTGACATGTGAGGCCTTTCATGATGTGGCCCCATCAGTCAGTCTTTTCTACAGCCTCTGCTCAGGCCTGCTGAGCCTGTCCCCATGCACTGTTACATTTCTCTCTGTCTAAACCTCTTTGCAGTCGCTCATAACATCTTGGCTGCTTTTTGTCCCCTGAACAACACCTACTCATCCTTCAAGACCCAACCCGAATGGTCCTTCTTCTGTAAATCTTCTCTAGCACCCTAAAGCCCTGTTGGTTTCCTTCTCCTCTGGACAGACTCTCCCTATCACACATCACATGCACTATGGTTACTTAAGCAGCCCTCCTCCTGGAAAGACTAGGGGCATTCTGGGTAGAAGCTTACCCTAGTCCTCTTTGAACCCCCTTATTCCAGGCAGTGAGCCTGGCATGCACATGGCCCTCGGTAAACATCCGGCAAAGGATGGGGGAAGGAGCTAAGGTCCCACGGGGAAGTCCTATAACCGCCTGGCTTTGCTTCCTCCCCCAGAATTCCGGCCCCTCAGGTGTGAGGAGCGCCAAGCCCTGCAGCTGCATCACAGAATCACCGGGAACAGGCTCCAGCTGTTTCCTCCTTCAGTCTCCCTGGCCACAGCTGTCCCAGCTCTGCGCTTCTGGAAGTCCCAGAGCCCTGGCTCCTTCCCGGCCTCCCTGGGTCCACAGCACTCGCAGCCCTCACTCCACCTCCGAGCTGTGCTGGGCCAGCGCGGCTGCAGGCGCGGGCCTCTCCAGCACCCTGGGCCCTGGTGCTCTGGCCCGAGGGGTCCTCAGGGCAAGGCGCCGTCGCAGCTCGGGCTGCCAGCAGCAGAGGCGGACAGAGCGCGTCTGCAGAGCCCACAGCCACCCCCACCGCCACTGCGGCTCCAGGCCTCCTGACGTGCCTGCCCGAAGCCCGGAGCTTTGCAAGTGCACGGAGAGAGAAAGAGAGGACCGGAGAAGAACACCTAACGGGAGGCCACCCGTGGGGGCTGGACAGTTAACCATGTGCCGCTGGAGGAACGGCCCCGGGTGGGGTGGAGGGGGTGGCAGGGGCTCCAGGCCACTGGCGGGGAGCTCTGAGGGAGCTAGGGCCTCTGCACACTGGGTTTTGTTTTTGTTTTAACGGGAATGGGCATAAAACCCACACCGTGACAGCAGCAGCCCTGGCTGGTGATCACGCCTCTTTTGATGGCTCGGGTGATGAGGTGACCGTCCCTTCAGTCTGTTCATGGGCAAGGGGGCTGTTTGGCCAGACACCAAATGACCCCATCCTGCTGGCCACTCCTTCACCAACTTCCTACCCCACCGCCCTGTGCTGCCTCTGAGGTCAGCTCACATTACCAGTGGGCTGCTCACAGTTCTGGAAAAATCTGTGACTCAGTCTACCCTCCTTGACCATTGCTGGTTCCTTTGCTTCTCTCCGTGACCCCATTTTGTGTTCTTGTGTCTCTCTCATCAGCGGATCAATCAATCGGTCAGTCCTATTTTTCCGGCCCCCTATTCCCGGCTCTGGCCTTGAGCTCTGCTGTCCCCATTCCTGGCGATCACAGGGCGCAAGCCCTCCTCCCGGCCCCCACTGATCCCTTCTTGCCTCCGCACTCCTAAAGCCGCTCACCCCTTTGACTATTTTTGGAGTGGCCCAATGTGGGGGCATTTCCAGGACCTTGGGGCCCTTCCAGGATTTGAGGCCAGGCATTCCCACAGTGGGGCCGACATGAACTGTACATGAGGACAGCGGACCCTCTGGGCTTGCAAACACGACTGGGTAGGGGGAGGGAAAGAGAAAGGAACAGCCAAGCCAGCCAAGGGACCGGGTCCGGACCCCTGTCAGCACCAGCTGCAGACCCCCCCACCCGAGGGCATGCACGCCGGGCAGGGCCAGGCCGACTCCAGACCCAGGCCTGCGTCCCTGGACCTGGCTTCCCATCCTGCTCCCCTTACTTTGTGTCTGGGTGTTCCAGGGCAAGCTACTTGGCCTCTCTGAGCCTCAGTTTCCCTCAGGTGATTGGAGAGAGCGATGCCCACACCCTTCAGAAGCCAGGCAAGTCTTCCGCGGGACAGTGTGCACGACGCTCTGGCCCAGCACCCCCAACCGGCGGTGGCTCGAGAGCTGTGACTTCCTCTCTCCTGATGCCCCCCCACCACCCCCAGTCTCCCAAGGGGCCCCTGGAAGACGTGGAGCTGGGTAAGGAAGTTCCAGAAAGCTGTGTAATGACCTGCAGCCAGGACCCCACCAGGACGGCCCAGAAGTGAGGGTTTCTGGAAGGCAGCAGGGAGCCCCTGGGAGGGATGGAGGCTCTGGCTTTTCAGAACTGGCCTGTGGCTGCCCGGTGAGAACGAGGACGAGGACGAGGACAAGGATGGGAGAAAGGAGGAGGGCCAGGCATCCCCAGACTCTTTGCCGCCTCCTCTAGGTCCCAGGCCCCGCCCACACTTTCGAGCCCCTTTCAAAGTCGTGCTCGTGGGCGTGTGGCAGCCCCTCATGTCCCCTGGAGCCCAAATCACTGAGTGTTTCTCTCCTTCTAGATGCTTCTGCCCACATAGCCTGAGACTAAACCACCACCACGTTCGCTGCACAAGGAGAATGAAACGGGGTCACAGACGTGCAGGGAAAGTGACCGGCTTAACAGGTTCCACCCTGAGAATGTTCTAGGCCTCGCTCGCTCTTCAAGTGCCTGGCGGAGCCAGGATTCCTAACACCCTCCTTCTTGAAAACAAAGGTGAGTCTCAGTCTCCCAAACCCTCGTGGCACCCTGGGTCTCATTCCTCTCTCCCTCCTCTGTTTCTCTGTCGTCCCTCCCCTTCCGTGGTGTATAAAGAGGCTCAGGGAAGACATGTCAACAACTGCCAGAGGGAGCCGTGGCCCCACCTCCCTGGGCCTCAGTCTACTCCTCTGTGAAATGGGAGGCGTTGGGGGGGCGCCCTGCCAGCCCGGACAGGCCAGGAACGTGTCAAGCCCAGCAGAGCCACACACACTGCCAGAGGGACCCGCGGGAGAGCATCCTCAGCGACCACTAAAGGTCGCGGAAGCACAGCCCACCTGGCTGGGCTCCCGGCGTCTCAGTGGGGGCCCACAGCCCGACTCAGCCGGGACGAGCCCATTTCACGGGCGAGAAACCAGGACCCGAGGGCTCACAGGTGCCTCCGAAGATTTAGACATTTCAGAACCAAAGAGCTGCCGAGTCCCAGCCGAGAAGTTGCCCCTGATTCCGTCCGTCTGTCCGTCTGTCGGAACTGCTGGTGCTCATCCACCCCCGAAGGGTTCCGCCGGGCGTTTCTGTTAAGCGCCTTCCCCTCACGTGTTATCTTAAGTCGTGAATGTGCACCCGGCGGGGGCGGGCAGGGCCCACTGCTCCCGGTTTACAACTGGGGCATGATGAGCGCTGTGAGCAGACACGCCTCTGCCCTGGCCGTGTGTCTGCTGGCGGCTGAGGGACGGGCAGGGCCGTGTGGGTCTGCGCCCGCCTCTCCGGCCACACAGCCCGGGCCCCGGAGAGCGTCCTCAGACATGAGTGTCGCCCGGCCCCACTGCCCTCTCCTCTCGGGCTCTGCCAGCCCTCGCATCCCGGCACTGACCTGGGGGCGGGTGTTACCCTCCCTTTGCAGGATGAAGGCAGCCTGAGGGGTTAGGAGCTTGCCGGAGGCCACACCGCCGGTGACCAGAGCAGAATCATCCCCGGGGGGGACTGGGTCCCTCCTTGAGTGACTCAGCTGGGAGTAGGGACCTGTCCCACTCCTGCTCCCAATGAGTCTGCCATGCCCCCAAACCCACATGGGCTTTCCTGTCCCCGATTCTCATTTCAGCCTGTCCCCTGCCCCTTCTTGCCTCTGTCTGTAAAAATCCTTTACAGTCTGCGTTAACTTCTACCTCTGGCGAGTCCAGAGTGACCCAACCTCTCCAAGCCTCAGTTTCCTTGTCTGTAAAATGGGGACAGTACTAATACTGCGAGTATTTAATAAGAGAACGCACTTCAAGGGTTGGGCATGTCCCCGGGCACAGAGAAGGCAGCCCCCCAAAAACACCTGTAGTTGCGGCTACGTCTGTCCTGGTGACCCCATTCAGAAGCGATTTTGCCTGCATTTCCGTCACGCCACGTCCTGTTTTTCACACTGTTCTAAAGCATGGAGAGCGACTCCCATCTCTTCTCTCCATCCACACTCTGAGCTCCCAGAACCGGGCGCACTGAGCGCTGGACCATTCCCTCCAGCCTGCCGTGACGGCTCCCACCTTAGCCCCTCCCAGGCCCCACAGCCCCGAGGGGGTCCCTGCTTCCTCACCAACATTCCACCTTGGTCTCATGCAGGTGGCTTCCGTCCCATCCCCTCCCCTGAAGCCACTCAGCGCAAGGTCGTGGCAGGCCCCCTCCCTGGCTTACAGCAGCTCTTAGCACTGATGCCCGCCCCTCCCTGGAAAACCCCGGCCAGGGGACCGTGTCCTCGGCTCTTCTCCTCCCTCTTAGGCCATCCTGCTTTCTCCCCCGCGGGCCCTCCCCTCTCCAACCTCTAACTGCTGGATGCCACCCAGCACTGCCCTGGGTGGGCTTTGTCTCCCCTCCAACGACACTCACTTCCTGAGTCATCTCGTCCAGTCCCGTGGCTTCAAATAGGCGCTATACACTGATGTCTCCCTGAGCGCCAGACTCACAGATCCACCTGCCGGCTCCACATCTCTCCTGGGGGCCTAACGAACATCTGGAAGCTGGCACATCCAGACCACGACCCTTCATCTCTCCTCCCACGCCCACCTCTGGCCTCCGGTCCTCTGCTGGTCTCGGTAAATGGCATCAGCATCTGCCCTGCTGTAGAATAAACAATTTGACTGGCTTTTGTCCCTGGTCCCTGGAGGGAAACTCTAAATCCCTGGAATTTCCCAGGTGACAGAGGTGTCTGTGTTGTTCACGAGCCCCTGGGACCACAGCTGAGTTTATGCCAAGGAGCTCAGTCAGGATGGGAGCTGGTCCCCGGGAAGACCAGCCGTGGGATTAGAGGGCTGGGCTCTGAGCCAGCCCCAGCTCCGGGAGGAGGGGGAGGATGGAGATTGCCTTCTGTCACGTGGCCCAAGATTCAGCCACTCATGCCCACGTAATGAAACCTCAATAAAAACCCTGGACACCGGAGCTCAGCACAGCTTCCTGGCTGGTCAACAACCGATTTGTCAGGAGGGCGGACCTCCTGGTGGGACCCTGCCAGGCCTGCCTGATGTGTCTTCACTCAGCGGGTCCTGATCTGAGTCCTTTATCACAAACTGTAGTTGTAAGTACAGTGCTTTCCTGAGTTCCATGCGTCATTCTAGTGAGATATCAAACGAGAGGGGATTACAGAACCCCCACTTTGTAGCCAGTCCATCAGAAGTGTGGCAGCTTGGGGACCCCCCTTGCAGCTCGCCTCCGACGGGGGGCAGTCTCATTGGGAACCGTGCCCTCTAACTCGTGGGGTCTGCTAACTTGGGGGGTCAGCCCCAGATTTGAATGTCAGCACCCCAGTGGGCATCAGAATACACTCCAAGGGTCCCCCTGGATCCCCTCCTTCCCTCACCCCCACATCCAATATAAGAGTGGGTCCAGTCTGCTCAACCCCATGTCGCTCAGAACACGGCCACTTCTCCTGCCTCCGCTGCCACTGTCCTGGTCCAGCCAGCAGCACCTCCCCCCCGAATGCCCCAGCAGCCTTCTCCCTTGCTCCCTGGGGCCTGCCCTCCACACAGCAGCCAGGGGTTCTGTTAAGGCACAGTCAGCCCTCGCCACTCCCCTGCTCGGTGCCCCATCCCCCCAGGAATGAAGGCGGAGTCCTCAGGATCGAGCCCCGCTGCAGCCTCCCTGACCTCACCTCCCACCGCGTGCCGCCAGCCTCTGGGCAAGCTGTCACAGAGACGACCTGGGGTGTGAGAGCATCTCCCGGTCTGCAGCTGGTTGCGATAAAGACGTGTTTCCGTAGAGACGGGAGGAACCACAATAGGGTCACACGGTTCCAACAGTCGGAGAGAAAGGAGACCCACGCTCTGTTAGCAGGCAACGAGCGGACGCTCCGAAAGCCAAAAGCACCAGGTCGTTTACTTCAAAAGTTACTGAGAGATTACGGACAAAAACTCAACTGAGAGAAACGCACTGAACCCAGACTCTCCTAACTCGGGTTTTCGTCCTGTTTCTACCGTTTCTGACTTGTGTGACCATGGGCAAGCGGCACCCTCTCCATGAGCCTCGTTTGTTTTCTGTAGAATGGGGGGACACTAGTCTCTCCCGGCCTACGTCCCGGTCACTGCGAGGGGCCGGGAGAGGCGGGCGGGAGCAGGTCCGCCGGATGCGGCTCAGTTGACTCCTGTGCCCACATCCACCGGGACAGGCAGGCCCAGGACACTCAGGCAAGAAATGAAGATCTAAGTGGATCTCTAGGAATAACAGCCAATTTTCAGTCTCCCAGGAAAGGTGCTGAGAGAAGAGATTTTGCTAAATCAAAGGAAAATGCTGAAACCAAGCTTCGTGCACTGTGGGGCCAAGTTTTCTCGGTCAACCGTCCGCTCCACAACTCGGAGATCCTGGGCACAGGCTGGGGTTCCCCGCCGGGGCCTCTGGCAGGCGGCCTCTTCACCTCTCCGGACCTGGGGACAGGCTGCCATCCCTGTCAGCCGACCTGCCGGGGTCAGAACCCCTCTGAGGGGCTGGCGGTTGGGCTGTCGGAGCTCAGTGTGGGGTGAGAGTTTGGCAAAGGCACCCTCAAATATCTCTGCGGACATCTTCCTTGCTGCCCTTGCCTAGATCCAAAACCTGGAGTCGTCCTTGCTCTCTCTCCCTTTCTGCCCACGTCTTGACTGCCATTCTCTTCCCTCCACTTCTCCTGACTCATGGCCTCCGTCGAGTCCAGGCCACCACATTCTTGCTTGAACAACTGCATCAGCCACCCTGCTGGTCCCCGTCTTGCTCCCGGCATCTATTCACTCCATAGCAGCAGCCAGAGCAGTCTTTCCAAAACACAAATCTGTTCCAATCGCTCTCTGACTATAACCCTCCAGTAGCGTCCCGATGTTCTTAGGCTGAAATCCAAACCCTCCTGATAATAGTGGCCTTAGGATGCTGTTCTCCTGCCTTCACCTCTGACCTTTTATCTCACCAGCCTCCCCTCTTGCTCTCTGTGTTCTAGTGATGCTCAGCTTCTGTGTTTCCAATGCTTCTTGCTCACCGTAGGGCCTTTGCACAGGTCATGCCTTTACAGGAATATCTTTTCTCCTTGTTTGGGCTTCCCTTTTCCTCATCTTCTTCTTGGTCCATCATCTAACATCTACGATCTGCTCAAGTAGATGTATTCTCACACACCCTCCAGTTTGCATCTTAAATAAGCACTTCCTCAAGGAAGCCTGCCTTGATTCCACCATCCCCTCCCCTGCCATTAGGCTCTCATAGCCGGCTGGGCTTCACAGCACTCATCACATTATAATTCTTGTTTCGTTATCTGTTTTCCCCCTTAGGCTGTAAGCTCCATGGGGGTAGGGACCCTGTCCACTCGCTCACTCCTCTCTCTCCAGAGCCACGCCCCTAACAGGAACTCGATGCTTTGTTAGTTTTATAGACTCACCTCAGAATCAGTTTTGAATCCTTTATGCTCCACCTCCCTCTGCAGCTTACACCCAGCCCCGGATCTCCCTTATGTCACCAACCTCGCCCCACAGACACTTGCTGAGCACCCACTTCTCAGCCCCACTGAGGCCCGGCAGCCCTCAAGGAGACGTGCAGACAGACCCCCGTGATGTGGCGTGCCAGTGCTCTGCTAGGGGCAAGCCCCAGAGAAGGCGGGACTGCCTGGGAGGTCAAGAGAAGCTTCAGGGCAGAGGAGCCCCATGAATAGGGCCTTAACGGATGTATAGGAGTTTGTCAGGTTGGGGGTAGAGTAGAGGGAAGGGCATGGACAAACACCCAGAAAAATGAAATCGCACTAACAATGTCTCCCAGGTCTTCCTCTGGAGTCCCACTTCCAGGGCTGACATCTACATCCTCATCCCAGCACGTCTGCTAAGCTTCTTAACTAGATTTTTCTGCCACAGTCTCTCTTAGCTTTACTCTCACTCTGTTCCACCTTTGCTCAAGAACCTGCTGTGGCTCCCTACTACCTTCCACCTTCCACCTTAAATCTAAGGGGCCTGCCTGCCATCAGATGCCTGCCTCAGCCTCTCCCCGTCTCTCTCACTCGGTGATTCTCTCATTACTCTCTGACATAATCAGCTTTGCTTCTGCTACACTTGACAACCACAACCTTCCACAGCCAACTTGCTCATCCTACTCCTTCTGTCCACCATTGATTTTATAAATCAATCACTTTTAAGTCGATGCAAAGAAAAATTATGTTTTAAATTTGAGTTTTAACGTCCAGAAACCCATTTGAATGATTTAAGTGGTTTTTAAAAGTTTTTAATTATTTTATCGAGGTCATATTGGCTTATAACATTGTGTAAATTTCAGGAGTACGTGATTATACTTCAGTTTCTGTATAGGCTGCATCGTGTTCACCAAGAAAAAATAGACAAATGGGAGTAAATCAGACTAAAAAGCTGCACAGCAAAGGAAACCAACAAAATGAAAAGACAACCCACCAAGTGGGAGAAAATATTTGCAAACCGTATATCCAAGCTGGGGTTAATTTCCAAAATATATAAAGAACTTATACAACTCAACAACAAAAAAATGAACAACCAGATCAAAACATGTGCAGAGGATCTGAGCAGACATTTTTCCAAATACGACAGACAGGTGGCCAACAGGCACATGAAAAGATGCTCAACATCACTAATCATCAGGGGAGCGCCAACCAAAACCACAAGGAGACATGGCCTCCCACCCATCAGAATGGCTACAATAGACATGACGAGAAACAACAAGTGTTGGGGAGGATGTGGAAGAAAGGCAACCCTCACACTCTGCTGGTGGGAGTGCAGACTGGTTTAATTGTTTATGGCTAACTCTCTGCTTCTCCTCGCAGATGTGCTTGAGTCTCTCTTAGCAAAATTAATTTCTGTGGGCTGAGCTCCTTTGCTCCAGCCTCGAGCGGCCGGTTGGTGGTGCATGGGCTCAGCTGGGAGTGGTGCTACTTTGCTCCCGGGTCCTGCTGGAGAGGTGAGTGGTTACTCAGCTGCACTGCTTGCGTTAGGGGTCTGCTTCACCCCTCCTGGGGGCCTCTTCCGGAGCGGGACAGTGTCTTCTCCACCCACACTCACCTGCTCCCCTTCCAGCTTCAAGCTCAGTGCTCTGTGAAAGAAATGGCCGCCGGCCCCAGGAACAGGCTGCCCCTGTTGTGGGCTAAGCTGTGACCCCAAATTCATACGCTGTAGCCCCAACCCCCGGCACCTCGGGACGTGACTGTATCGGAGGAGGGTCTCTAGAGAAGTCATCAAGGTGGGATGAGGTCACAGGGGTGGACCTAGTCCAATGTGACTGACGTCCTTACGAGAAGGGGAGTTCAGGACACAGACACACACAGAGGCAGGACCATGTGAGGACCCAGGGAGCAGGCGGCCGCCTACAGGCCCAGCAGAGAGGCCTCAGACGGAACCAGCCCTGCCGATGCCTTGATCTTGGACTTGCGGCCTCAGAGCCGTGAGAGAGTCCACGTCCATCGCCTCAGCGCCCCCGTCTGCGGTCTTTGCAACGGCAGCCTGCCAACCAACGCAGCTCCCAGTGCCCGTTCCCCCAGAGCCACCGTGCCGGGGCCAGAAGGAAGACTGGGTGGCGCTGACATTGGCTTCCAGGAAAAAAGTGCTCTGAGCAAAAGAACCCTTTAGACTGGAAAGTGCCAGCGTGACAATTGTCATACAGCTGACTGGAGAAGCGCACACACACACTGGGGGGCCGGGGATCTCGTAACCACACCGCTCTTCATGCTTGTACAGACGGTGAACGTCCCCTGTGGGAAGTTCAGAAAGCGCAGAGAAGCACAAAGAAGAAATAAGTCACCGCACCCTCCCGCACGTGGGTACCTGTTTCTCCAGTCTTCTCTCTCTCCTCTCTTTCTCCCTTGCTTACTGATGCTCCTTCGTGCCTATTTTTTTTTTTTTATGCAGTTACGATTAATTTTTGGCAAATTGCCTTTTGCTTAACACTGAAATATGAACACTTCCCCCTCCGTGATTGAAAATTCATCTCCAACATCGAATTCAACAGCTGCCCAGGACATTCCACGAGCGGCACGTGCCGTCACGGGCCCCCAGTCCCCTGCTGTCGGACATTTGCCTTGTTCTCTATTTTTTAGCCAATCCAAACAATGCCGTGATAAACATCCCTGTAGAGAAATCTCCGTCCTCGTCTTGGGCTATTTCCCTGGGGCAAACCTCCTAGACGGGAATTACTGGTGACTCACATTTTGAAAGAGGAAATTTTTAGAAAAATTCTTAAAACTTTCTAGTAGGTCATCTCCCTTTTTAGGGGTGTAACAACCTCTGACCACACAAATTAAAAGCTCCCCAGAATCTGTATTGTAATTTTAGACATCTTAAAAAACAGAAAAAAGAGGTGCCACCGCGGTGACCTAGTGGTTAGTTTTGGTGCGCTCCGCTTTGGCAGCCTGGGTTCGTGGGTTTGGTTCCCGGGCACGGACCTGTGCCACTCATCAGCCATACTGTGGTACCATCCACATACAAAGCAGAGGAAGACTGGCACAGATGTTAGCTCAGGGCCAATCTTCCTCAGGAAAAATAAACAGAAAAAAGAAAGAACAAAGAACACCTAGGTTATCTGGCTATAGTCAACGTAAGAAAGTGACAACCATGACTGGCTAAAAGGAAGTTGCCCCTCAGGTAAGAGACTGGTTCCTTAGGAAGGGAAGGGAAGGAGGTGGCTGGCTGTATTTACAACACTCTGTGGAGTGGGGACCCATTTTACAGATGAGGAAACTGAGGCACAGAGAGCTAGAGTCACTCACTTGCCCAAGGCCACACACAGCTTGGGAATAGAAGTAAATGTGTGCACAGGTCAAAGCAGGGAGGAACAACACCCGCCCAACACATGCCTGCGGCAACAAGGAGAGGAAACTGTGAGTAAGTAGTTTCCGTATTTTCCAGCCTTTCAAAAATGTGATGTTGCTTTCACAGGGATGCCATGGAAAATACA
Organism: Equus quagga; assembly: GCF_021613505.1. Lineage (NCBI taxonomy): Eukaryota > Metazoa > Chordata > Mammalia > Perissodactyla > Equidae > Equus > Equus quagga. The sequence continues at coordinate 105,229,617 of NC_060267.1, read as the reverse complement.
AGGTGAAGGAAGCCAGCTGGACCTGGGTTCCAATCCTGCCTCGTAGCAGCTGTGTGACCTCGGGAAGTGCCTTCCCGTCCCTGAGCCTCAGTCTCCTCGGCTCAGACGGGCACGATCACGCCATCTTGGTCTCGGGACACCTCGGTCAGTCCTCAGCAGCACCCGGCGCGGCAGCAACTCAGCAAACACCAGTTCCCACACAAACCAGCACCTTGCCAGGCCCTGGAAATGCAGACAGAGGGGACAGGGCCGGCTCAGGGAGGGGCTGAGCGTGCAGAGGGAGAGACAACTATATCCTGAGGTGACAAGCACTTGAATGGAGGGAAAAACCAAGTCCACATTATTTTCGGAAAACGACCCTGGCTCAGCTGCTTCCTCAGGAGCTCAGAGTTCAGGAGGCCACGTGCTCCTCTGACAGACCTCCATCCTTCCCCACAGCACCTCCGACTGCTCCATCACCACCCACCTGTCCAGCCCCAGGTCCCCCAGCCCTGCCACCTGCTGGGCTGATCTGGTCGGACGGACAACCTGCACAAGGGACACGAGGCCCAGAGGTTGCCAGATCACCCCAGACGGCGTTCGGGGAAAAACGGAGAGTAATGTGCTCATTACATACAACTTGGAAAACACAGAAAACTCGACTTGCCCACAATCTCGCAGCTCGGAAATAACCTCCACGAACCTCCAGGTGACATTTGGACAGAAGCTTTCGACACTTCTTCCTCCTCCTCTCCCAAGAAGTGGGACAGGCGGCGGTGACGTGGGCGCCATGACAGGCTGGTCAGCAGGGAGGGGTTGCTGAGTTCTCTGCTCCCGTCCACCCCCCGGAGCGCCTGTGGATCCGGCCGAGGGGCGAGGCCCGCTCCTCATACACCCACCCAGCCCGGGAAGGACGATTTCTCCGAGGCCCCCAGGGAAACAGCAGCCTGGGGGCCACTGGCAGCGGATCTGCTGGCGGGTCCTGGAGAACTCCTGGGCAGTCCCCCAGGCAAAGGGGCCGTGTCTCCGATGGATGGTTTTTAGCTGGGGCGTGCTTTCCCCGGGGCATCGCAGTGGGGAGGGTCACAGGCTAGCCCACAGAGGCCCCATCCACTCAGGACTGGGGCCAAGAACAGTGTTCCTAGAGCCAGCTCCGCACAGTCACTAAGCTCCCAGGACCGTCCTCTGCAGGCCCCCAGGCCTTCATTCTGTCGCAACCCACCCCCCTCGCAGGCTGGGCTGGGGCCCTCTGCACAGTGCTCCCCCTTCTCAAGTCCCCAGATCCAAAAAGAACCCCTCAGTGTGGCTTACCTCAGCAAAACAATAATTAAAAAGTAATCTGACGGCATTAAAAGATACTAAAGTGTGAATGACTGATAGGATACCCATGTAACCCACACAGGAATACTGCTCTTTATCTCAGAAGGACACTAATCCACGCACACTGAGGTAAAGTGGCAACACACAGGCTCCATGGGGCACAGAGAAGGGACAAAGTCACACCCAGGAAATATGCCCAAGCTGCAGTGTCAGGCCAGCCTCTGCCTCCCATTTTCTCCTGTGCCCCAGGTTTCGGGGAGCGGTTGAGGAGGGCGTCAGTGTCGGGAGGGGGTTAGGAAGGCGGTGGGGGGGGGCGTCTGACAGGAGGGGTGCAGAGAGCGGGGTGGCTGACCCTACAGACAGGTAGTTTGCAAACCGGGTGTTTCTAAGTCGGGCCACAAATGGTGCTGAAGTGGCGCACCTGCCGGGGGGGAGGTTCTGGGTCCCCACAGTGAGCCAGGGTCTTGGGCGCACACTCACCTGTCTCCTGGCTGCTCTGTGTCCGCGCTCTGGGTGCGGGAAACCTGCGAGCGGACAGATCAGAGAGGTCTGTCAGAGGGGCCTGTGTTTTCTAGGTCACAAACCGGTGGCCAGAGATCTGGATCCGGCTGTTTAAAATTTAATATTTGTTTAAAATTTAATCTTTAAACTGATCTCAGCATTTAGAACCGAGGGATTTCATGCAAAAGTCCAGCTTCCCGACTGCTCCGGGAGAGCTGTGCCTCTGGGCCGCGTGCAGAGGACAGTGACGGGCTGGAGCCACGTGGCTGCCCCTCCAGGCCCACAGATGCCCCCGCTCCTGCCTGTCTGTCCCCGCAGGGCTCGGGTGTGCGCCCCTGTTCTGGGATCTGACGCCGGGACCTGCACAACTCCGGGGGGTGGGGTATTGCTCTCCTTCCGGACCCCCTGGCCCCTCCACTCCCTTCCCTCCACCCACTCCAGCTCCAGACACACAAATGGAGAAGTCCGGAGGGAGACCGCCAGGCCCGGCCCTTGGAGAAATCAAGGGTGAGAAGATTGAGTCAGGCTCCAGACAAAATTCGGGTGGGGCCCTGCTACCCCCTCTCCAGCGTCGCTTTCCAGTATGCTCTGTGCCTCTGGGGGCTGAATCGGGCAGTCCTGAGGGTTTCAGAAAGGACCTCTTCCCGAAAGCATGGGCGGGACCAGTGCAGCTAGCCCCCCCAGGGAAGCAGAGTGGGGGATGCTGCAGCCGCCATCCCCGGTCGGAAAGGCTGTAGGGGGGCAATGGTTTCCAGACCCAGGCACACAGAGGGCTGGGTGGAGAAGACCCCTGACAGGGGCTGCCACCTGTGGTCAAGGGGTGAGCCAGCCCAAGGCAATGCTGAGGGAGAGGGCTACGGGTCTAACCACCCTAACCTCTGTCCCCCTCCCTCTATATCCTGCCAGAGCTCCCCAGTGGCCAAAGCCAACAGGAAGCCGGGGGAAGGCGTGCACATTCAGCCTTTTGCCTCCCAGGGTGCAGGCAGGTGCAGAAGGGTAGACAGTGGGTCTCGAGGGGCAAATGGCAGACGCCCAGCACAGCGGCCATGCCTCCCGGAGCTCTGCTGACCCACAGACCCTCAGTCCTCAGGAGGCCAAGGCCAGCTGGGTCCTCCAAGTGTCAGGAGCCCGGCTCTGCTCCTACGGCTGAGAGCTGTGCCGACCCTCCCCAGCCCATTCGGCCCAGCTGGCCCCCGACCCCAATGCCCAGAGCCGGGCCCAGGCCCTGAGCACCCCTCGCCGCCCCGCCTGCTCTCTTCCCGGACACCCTTCAAACTCCTCTCACCCCACAGCCGGCTGCCCCCTTCCTAGAAAGACAACGCAGCCCAGGGTTCACAGAGATCCAGGAGCAGAGCTGTGGGGATCCCACAGACACGAGGCCCACAGGGGGCAGTCACGGGGGCGAGGCGGCCGGCTGAGAGTCCCTTCCCCAAATCTCTTCCGGGAAAAGCAAGAGCCCCAGAGGACAGACCACATGCAGGACTGGTTTCATGGAACCCAGGGCCAGAAGGGACCCGGGAGACCACCTGCTCTGGTACCTGCTTTGTACAGATGGGGAAACTGAGGCCGGCCACACAGCCAGAAAGTGGCAGGCACCGTGTTTTATTCGCCCAGCAGATGGTCCCCTCCTGCTGGCCTGGGACACACGGGGGCCCGGCCACGTCGGGAGACTGACGTTCGGCTGCGTTTGCTCAATAGTGATCTTACAACATCCAGGGATCCCCAGTCTGTCCACTCTGCGCCCCAGCTCTGTGAGGCAGGTTCTGTGACGATTCCTGTCACAGAAGAGGAAGCTGAGTCCCAGAGGAGATACCCAACATGCCTTAGACCAGCACGGCAGGAGAGTTCTGGAGCAGAGGCAACAATATCGACGACAGTAATAATAGCCAGCATCCCGATGAGCATGCTTTCTCCCTGTGCTCCGTGTTGATTCGACACCCTTAGATCACCCCCATAGCGTCAGCTAACACCTGCATCACGACACACAATTACCATCTTGTTTTTTGTGGTGAGAACATTTAGCATCTACTCTCTTAGCAACTTCCCAGCATCCCGGCCCACCCGCCTTGGAAGGGATAAGCACCCGCCACGTGGTACTTAGGCGCCTCGGACCGTTTTGCTCCCACACTCCTTTTCTGACCCTCTGTGGGCCTCGCCCTGATGTCTCAGCCCACAGGAGGCGGAAAGCTCAGAGGTGGCGCCTGTCACGCCCACTGCCCGTCTGGTGATGTTCAAGAGCCCCCTGGCTCGGCCGGGCCCCCCGCTCCCCACCTAGGCCCTGAGCTCAGGCGCACGGCAGCCAGGCCACGGGCTGGGAGCAGAGGCCCGCATTGTCGGGGCGCCCCCCGCTTCTCCCGCGGGACCTGCGGAAATGAAAGATTGATGAGCAATCTGTCCGCACTGGTGAATTTTTAATTACGGAAGAAAGGAGACCCCGGCCCCTGGCCCAGACCAGAACCTCGGGGAGGGTGGTTCTTGGGTGTCACCACTGTCAAATTTCATCCACGCCGACAACAGCTAGGAACCCTGTGTCCGAGCTTTTCTGTCCATAAATAAAGGCGAAGGGTTGGGATGGGGAGTAATTGGTGGGAAAACCGCCAGACCCCCAGCGTGGAAAGTTCTGGAGTGGGACGAGGGTGAGTGGGACGAGGCCTGGGGCAGGCCCACGCACGGGAGCCTGAAGGCCGTCCAGCTGCCGGGCTACGACCCTGCCCTCCTGACTCGCAGTGGCCGCACCTCGCACCCTGATCCGCTTACGGTCAACAAGCAGGCGCAGGGCCGGGCGAGGGCCCCGGCTTGAGGTCACCGGCCCAGGAGAGCAGCCCTGTGGGCGCATCCATGACGCAGTCCGTCCAATCTCACGAGCCAGCCGGTAAAGAGGAACGAAGGCCTGGGTTCGAGTCTCAGCTTCCTCACCCACTGGCCCATGTTCCCGAGCAAGACCCCTCAACCTCCCGCACCTCAGTCTTCGCCTCCACAAAATGGGGACAGAAGCAGCTGCTGTTCGGGCCACGGTGAAGGGGCATTGGGGCTGCAGGGCAGACACCGACTCTGTGCCGGCACACAGTGAGCTCTGGATAAACATTAGCCGGAACAAGGAAGAATAACCCAGCAGCTCTGCTCTCCTATCACTTATAAACCAGCGGGGACCTCACAGCCGCTGAAACCAGAACAAGCGAGGAAGACAGACTAAGGGTGAAAGACACCACCAAACACCGGAGGTGAGAATTCGGGGGCAGGATCATTTTGATTTAGGGGTAGCATTCAGGGGAGGCTTCCCGGAAGAGGGGACCTCAAAAATATACCTCCAAGAGCTTCCACCCTTTGTGAGCTCAGGGACTGATCTCATCAGGTGGGAGGCCTTCCCCATCCTGACGTCCCCTTGTGGCAATGTGGGCATCGCTGAGGTTCCAGCATGTATCTGGTTCTAGTGACACCACTGCTCAGTCAATAAAGTCACGAATCATTACTTCCCCGGGACTCCAGATTCCCAGCTCACGCCCCACCTCCTCCAGGAGCCCACCCGGGATTTCTCCAGTGCACATGGACTCCATTCTTCTCATGTGCCACTGGCACCCAAGGCCCAAACCACATGCCCTGAACAGCCTGCTTGCAGGGGAGGAGCCCTGGGGTCTAGCCCCAGCTTGGCCCTGCTCCCTGTGAGACGCTGGGCAAGTGCCAGCCATTCTCTGGGCCTCAGTTTCCTCATCTGTGAACAAAGGGGTTGGACTAGGTTAGAGTCCCCGAGAGTGAGCTCCAGGGGGCACTAGTCTTTTGAGAGGCTCCCTAAAATAGGGCACCATGATTCACACTGTGGCCCCTGCCTCCCTTATAGATTTCACAAAGCAATGAACACGTCAAGCCTCTGATAAGTCCTGCAACACAGAAACTGGCTTAGTTTTGCTTGACTCAGCATTTCCCAAATTAACTTGACTATTGAACTTCTTTGGAGTAATGTCTATTAACACCCCACAAAACTGGCATTCTTCAGAACCCATTTTGGGAATACTGGCCTCACAGATCTTTCAGGTACCTTCCTGCTCTGTCAATAAGGGGATTCTAGAGTTTGGGGTGTGCTGGGGCCAGCCCCGTGGCCAAGTGGTTAAGTTTGCGTGCTCCGGTGGGGCAGCCCAGGGTTTCGCTGGTTTGGATCCTGGGCATGGTCATGGCATTGCTCATCAGGCCATGCTGAGGCAGCGTCCCACATGCCACAACTAGAAGGACCTACAACTAAAATATGCAACTATGCGCTGGGGGGCTTTGGGGAGAAGAAGAAGGAAACAAAAACAACAAAAAGAAGATTGGCAACAGATGTTAGCTCAGGTGCCAATCTTTTAAAAAAAAAGGAGAGAGTTTGGGGTGTGAAATTTCACCCTCTGAGTAACTTTTCCAAAATGCCTCCGCTTCATTTCTGGCCAAGATGTGGGGGCACCCTCCCTGAGCTCCCGCAGCTGGTGGGCACTGTGTCTGGCTCTCATCACGACAATCCCTGCGTCTGCTCCTGCAGTGGACCACCAGCTCTTGGGGGGGGGGGGGAAACCACGTCTGGACACAGGTGTGTCCCAGGGCCTGACAAGCGTGACACAGTTGCGCTCAATAAATGCTTTTCAAATACAGGGGTGAAGCTTTAAGTATTTGACAGGTGGTATGGCCTGGGCACATACCAAGAGGGATGTCAGCGTACAGGGCTCTCCTGAGCAGCCTGTCAGTCAAACACCAGCCTGGTGGAATGAATGAATGAAAGAATGAATTGCAAGCCCGGCATGAGAGACTATGTTAACTAGAGGGAAAAAGCACTTTCTAAGGCAAAGCCCACTGCTGTGCTTTTAACCTCTTCCCCCTTCTGGGCTTTTCTGGCTTGGCCACTCAGATCCGGGGATAGGGGCTGGGTGGTACCGAGATGACCCTGCCCCCCAGGGGCCCAGCCTGGAGCCAAGGCCAGAGGAGAAAGTGGGCTTTTCCGTGCCCTCAACCGAGCTGGCAGCAGCTTGAGCATTTCAAATATCCTTCTGAAATCGGAATCCAAAATGGAGCATTTTTTCAAGCAAATGATACGCTTGATGTCAGCGTTGCTGCCGGAGGCGGGGCAGCCCCAACCCGAGCCGGGGCCCCGCGCACCCGCCGGCCCGCTGCCTCCAGCGGGTCAGCCGGCGCCGCCCGAGGGACCGCGCGGCCGGGAGACCTGGTTTCCGACCACACCTGACAGCGCGCAGGGGACTTCAGAGAGGCCACACCGGGGCCCTGCACTGGCGTGGCTTTGGGGACTCGGGGTCGAGGGGACGGGTGGTGACCGCGGGCGGAGGGGACACCGGCGGGGCCCTCTCCGGGTGACGCCCGCGGGGCCGGCTTCAGGTTCCCCGCTGGGCTCCCTCCGCGCTCGGATTTGAAGCAGATACGGCGGGTGTGAGTTACGGAATCGGCTCGCGGCCTCCTGACCCTCGGCTCCTGGGAGGCTGGGGGCAGGTGTGAGTTCTCCAGGGGCCAGGGCTCGGCCAGAGGAATGAGGAGGGAGCCGGGACAGCCGGGGGCTGACGCTGCCCCGGGCAGCGGCCCCTGGGGGCAGGAGGGGCGCCCACCCTCGGGACCCTCGGGACCCTCGGGGCTGCGCCCTCCCCAGGCACCCGCGGCCTGGAGGCGCACGGCGGGAAACCGCTCCCTGATGAGTCGGGCTCATCCTGAGCACCGCTCCTCCTACGCTCACTGGTCAAGTTCTTTCTGACCCCGGGAGGCCAGGCCTCGGCCCCCGGAAGCACTGTCTACCCAGAACTTAACTCCAGCAGTTTGCCTTTTTTTAAAAGTATTTTTACAGTTACTTTCTACTTGTGACAGATGTTACCATCTTTTTTCCATTTATGGTAGCAATAAAGTTTCATTCTAAAATGTATTTTGGTGGAAAAAAAAAAGTGTGCTCATTTGAATGAAGTCATTAAGTACTGTTAGTCCAGGTGATCTCATCTACAGGTGTGGAGGGAGCTATGTGGCTGACTGCGGTCTCAGAAACACTCATCTGGTCCAGCCTGCCCACTCCACAGCCGGACACACTGAGTCCAGAGGGAGGGGCCTCACCTCGGCACACACAGCCAGTCAACAGCAAGAGCTGAGGGGAAGAGCTCACGGTCGGGGTCTCCAGACTCCTTCTGTGTGGTCATGTCTTCTTTGCGAAGCCACACTGTGAGCACCTCCCTTAGTGTGGTCCTCACAGTGCAGGAAATGTGGCCTGATAGATGGGTTGCCTCCAGGGGACTGGGGGCTCTGCAGAGGCCGGAACTGAGCCATATCCTCCTCTTCATCCCACAGAGCCAGTCGCAGAATTGGTGTTCAGTGAGAATTTGGGAAAAGGAATGGATGGGTGAGTGGATGGATAGATGGGTGGGTGTGTGGAGGATGGATGGATGGATGGAGGGAGGGAGGGATGGATGGATGGATGAAAGGGTTGAGGGGG